>NW_017805009.1:3661850-3703607 GCF_001891065.2 Hippocampus comes
GGAGTCTCTCATTTTCCCGGCCCCCCCCCCCCCCCCACCCCGGCCACCTGACAATTTGGTGACAGAAAGTAGACTAGACTTTAGACCAAGTGAAACCAGGTCTAAGTTGTGGCGCAGGTGGTGTAATATCTTGGATTAGTTCGAGGCACAGGCAGACAGATTCTGAGCTCCACTGATATGTGTGCAGGATCTCATCGTACAGTATTGTGCGAATCCGTTACGCTTCCGCCATGTAGACCATGCACCTGTCCTGCGCTGAATTTAAAGGGAATGTGGGGAGCCACTTCCATTGGCTGGGAATCAAGTCAGCTGTGATCAAGTCCCACAACGGCAAAAATGCCCATTTCAAACTGCGACCCTCTATGAAAATGTCAAAAGAAAGAAAACTCCATCCGTGCACTTAGTTAGACTGCACTTTGTGCTCGACTTGCACTGGGCACAAAGATAGGGCCCATTGTATTTCGATGATGACTAATGGTGGTGCTAAGGTTAGCCAGTGAATAGCGCACCTGAGCCCCCATAAAGACAGTAAAAGCATTGATTGTACTTTCATTTGTGAAGGCTACTTCATCACCTAGCCAACGCAACAGAATTAGAATTTAATCGGGATGGAAAAGCTCTGTTAAATTACATTTTGACAGAGTCTGTCTGAACTCTGAACAGCTTTTCTTTGACACATTTTCTGGCAGAGGCAGCTCCCAAAAGATTTCTCGGTACTTGGTGGTCTAATTTCACAGTCGGGGCAAACAATTTTATCAAATTAAAAAGTCTGTTTTTCATACTGTGTCTCCTTTAAAGAACATCAAATTACTCCTGACTTTATACTCACAAAACATAGGATGGCAAATATGAAAAGGGGGATGGTAGAGAGGCCGAGGAGCCAACGCCAGCCCAGAGAAGGCATCACTAGAATAGCAAGAAGGACCTCAAACACTGTGCCCAGTGCCCAGAATATCTGTAAAGCAAAAGCAGTGAACACGGAATAAAACAGCTGCGGCCATCATGCTAGGCAGATATTGACAGTACAAACCTCAATGAGCAATATACAAGTTGCTCTGGACTTCATGGGAAGAAATTCAGCATACAATGTAACCCTGACGATGAGAAACCAAGCACCGTTAATTTAAAGTCTTGCCTGGCTGGTTGTTCAGAAGAAGTGGATGAGAGATACACACGACTGTGGCGCTCCACCGATGCCAAAGCCCACCAGAGCGCGGAGGAAGAGGATCCAAGCATAGATCGGTGCAAAAGCACTCATCAGACCATAGAACATCGTCCAAAACACACTCATTGTCAGACCCTACGTGTCAAAACACAAACACATGTTATGGTATATCAGTATTTTGGGAAATACTTAAATTCTCACACGTGGAACTGAAATGCCTGAAAGCTGGAATAAATGTTGAACATGACAGGGCAGTGAAAAGAAACCTTTGGCCTCAGCTACCATCAAATGAGCTAGGCATCGATACAAATCAATATGATTCTAGCGTTGGCAAATAATGGAGGAAGAGAAACCTTTAAAACTTCTGGAGTACTGAGACCATATCTGAGGGCTCTGTTGCTTTACAAGAACTGCAGTGAGCTGTTACACCTGTTGAGGACAATCATAATTTTGCTCACATGACATCCGAAATGAGGCAGTTCTCCTTCACTTGAAAGTCAAAACTTGCATGTGCATAATATCCTCCAGAATACATTTAAAAATATACATGTATTATACAAATTGTAATTTTGGTGCCTTGCTCAGGGGCACTTGGACAGTTGTCATGAACCAGAAGTGGTAGGATCCCTTTATCAACCAGCTGCAAATTATTTTTGTCCGCAATGTGTAGACTTGAATGCACAAAGTATTTTTCACTGACGATTAGCGATTTACGTGACAGAAAACATACTCACTGTCTTTCGTCCGTACTTGTCAGATATGTTTCCCCAAAGGGAGGAGCTGATCATCATTCCAATAAACACCGCCTGTGTTAATTGACAAGACATGTCAGAGAATGTGGGAACGTCACTATAATAGATTTCTTTAACAATAAAACAAAACCTCCAAACTCCTGCACTGTTACACATACACGAAGTGGATACAGAGCAATAAGCCACACTCTTAATAAGCTACTATATTCATACTAAAGAAGCATTATGTTACAGGCACTATTCTATACTTTGTAGGGAAAGCTTGTAAAAGGGCCCTTTTCTGTCCCAGCACAACGTTGTCTGAATACGCAAACCATTGAACCAGGTGTCATAAGAGCATGTCGGGATGTGTTTGGTGTGGAAGAATTTGACCTCAGTCAGCCCTTTTGGGATGAACTAGAACAGAGATGGTGAGCCGACAGACGCTACCTCAAGCGCAACAACAGTGACCTTTGACATTACGGTAATCACAAATGTTCTTCTGGATGGATGGATGAGAATTTCCACAGAAAGACTGCAGGATACTCTAGAAAACACTTATCGAACTCCAGTCTTCGAGGGCCACTATCCTGCATCTTTGAGATGTTTCCTTCCCCCAATACAACTGATTTAAATGATCAGAATCGTTATCTGGCTTCTGCAGACTTTGCTGATGAGATGATTATTTAAGGAGGAGGAGGGGAACATCTAAAACATATCTTTAATGAATCTATGAAATATACATTCTACTTTTAGACTTGAACTGCTGAAATAAATTCACTTTTCTTTCATATTGTCACTTATTTTAGAGTTAATAAAGATTGAGTTGCACATATATAAAGGATCGTGAGGCACACTAGCTAACAGAGCAATAATTACTGACATGGCAGCATATTTACCGATGTGAGAAATGCCACCTCCAGACTTGGTAGTCTCCATTCGCAGTGAAGCTGTGGAGCTAAGATGCTTAGAATCATCATCTCCATTGCGTCTGCCATCTAAACAAAATAATCAAGAGTTTACTAACAAAATCAAACAAAGTATAATAATCTACATAGAAATATAATAGAGAGAATGTGTAGCACAGAAGTCCTCACCCAGGACAGACCAGTGAGGATGGAGAGCTTCCACTGGAAGGTCCCAAAGCCGATGGCTTCAACAGCATCCTCGACCATGAATGTGTCTAAAAAGTCAGTTAAATAGCTTGTGAATGCAGAGAGAGAACACAACGCGTCTGATCGTGCTTATAAAAGTGCACAGATAAAAAACAATGACATTACGCTGCCTACCATCAGTTGGGTTGGCAAACTCCCGAGGGACCGGAGCTCCATCTGCGAGGGCTACAGACTCCATCTCTTTCGGCTCTGCCGCCCGCACCGCTGCAAATGGCTCTTGACTTTCGCAATCATCCTCTGAGCGTGCGCTCTCCCCCGTGTGACGGAAGCGGACGACACTAGGAATGAAATATCGAATGTGCAAATCCCTCACGAATCCATTCACGAATAAAATGACAATATGCCGATTCCAAGTTAGTTCTGAAAATAGGCTCTCTTTGCAGCATCTTTTCACGCTGAGGTTTGGATCTGGCCTGATTCAGCTGCTTATGTGCTGGCTGGAGGATACAATTACACGACAAGACCAAGGCAGAGATGGAAGGTGCAATTTTCTCCTACATGCTGGTAATGACCAGTTGACAGAGTGCCAGCGATATCTTTTCACTGTAATTACAGTACACAACATTCAATTCTACATGCTGCACATTAACATGTGAGATATTGTGTGAGGGTTCTACAGGTACTCCAGCTTCCTCACACATTTCTAAAACATGCTCGAGCAATTCATCGATTAATTCCACCCATCCATCCAGACAGACAGCAATAATAGAAAAGGTGCACGAAAACAGAAAAATAACCACCTGAGCCCTAAGTTTACAACCCTCCACCCAATAATAATAATAATAATAATAGTGAAAAAATAAAATAAAAAGCAATGTCGACTTCTCACATAGTGGCCTTGGATCTATTCACATTGCATGCAGGACACACAAGTCTAGACCAAGAAAATTGTAAGTAGAAATAGAGATAGGTAACAATCCCTTTGAATCTTATCTGTCATCAGACATGCCAGAATAATATTGGTAGCGGCACCATCGATTTTCGCCACTGATTTCCACCATATCACTAAGTTAAGTGAATGTGTTACTTATTTGCATATGTGGAATCTTACAATCCAAGGCCATCGTATTTTTGGCAGCAGAAATGTATTTTTCAGTTCGTTTTATTGAGAGAAGACATATCATTTCAGAGTAGGGGCATGGCAGAGACACAATACTTAGACAAGCACAAATCTCAGCCCCAATATATTTCCTATCCCTATGATCCCAGTGCATAAGCATATAAATACCGATAAATCTATTTGAGCAAAGGGTATAGATCAAAGAGTTCATGCTTTGTAAAATAGCTCCGTGTTAAATCTATCCATCCATTTTCTAATCCGCTTATCCTTACAAGGGTCGCGGGGCGTGCTGGAGTCTATCCCAGCTGTCTTTGGGCAGTAGGTATGGTACACCCTGAACTGGTTGCCAGCCAATTGCAGGGCACGCACAGACAAATAACCCTTCCCACTCACAATCACACCTAGGGACAATTCAGTGTGTTCCATTAACCTGTCATGCATATTTTTTGAATGTGGGAGGGAACCGGAGTACCTGGAGAAAACCCCACGCAGGCACTGGGAGAACATGCTAACTCCACACAGGAAGGCCAGAGCCGGACTCGAACTCTGCATCTCTCCACTGAGAAGTGGACCTGCTTACCAGTTGGCATGGTGGCCGCTTCCTTGTTAAATCATTGTTAAAAATTACCGTATGAGAAATCATTCAAATGATCAGTGTCTTTACATAGATAAATATCATTGACTTACAATAAAAACATGATACTCAAAGGTAATTTGAGCAAATTTGTTATTTCAGAAGTGTGTATCAAATGGGTAGCAATTTGCATTAATCAATCTCAAGAGGAAATATCTGTCATTTTCCAAAAAGGTTGATGACGCTTGCTGTTTCCTAGGTCTTGTGAATATGGTCATGTAAACTAATTGCCAAATAACAGACGCATATTTGTTGCCTTTTTTTTTTTCATTTTATGTTTCACTGCATAAATGTGTGTAAATGCATTACAGGGAGTCGTGAACTCCTTCACATATATTGCTTGACTGCGACCCAGTCTTTTGTGTTTTTCAAGTGCCACTGGCGACAAGACTGAGATTAAGTACTGTACTGAATTGAGTAGCGGCTGTTTAAGGGAGAGAGGTCATCGTTGTCTAAATCAGAGCAAACCGGTCTCCTACAGACAAACGACACGCAAATGCGACGACACGGCTTCCGGGAGCTATATGATTTTGACGATTTCATCCAGCACTATCTCCAGGTCGTCTTAGTGTGTTGACATCGGTGTGCATCACATGACGCTGGCGCCTTGATACAACGTGAGCTAATTTTGCTGTGTAGCGATCTGGCCGTACAAACAAGTTACACACAAGAGTGATTCAATACCAAGAAAATGACATATTGCACAAGGCGGTTTTACTCACGGTAGCTGTCTCAGCTGGAATAGATCATCGTCCATTTTGGTGTTTATTTTCCGACGCTCCGTATTGCCTCATCGCCGCTTACTTGATCACGACGAGTTGCGATTTCAGCACTGAGGAGAGCGACCCACAGACGGCCAATGAGAAGCCACGATACACAGAAAGGACAGACAAGAGATGAGTTTAAATGACAAGGTCGATTACAATAAATTCCTAAATATATATTTGTTTATTTTTCAGGTAGCCTATGTTTTTTTATGTAATAGCACTTGCTCACTAATAGGTAATAAATAGTAAAAAATAATGGGAGAGAGAAACGTAGTAATGTAGTACTTAATTTATAAGACTGTAAAAATGAAGGTAGTCAAACATAACATGATTTTGTCCGTTACATTTTTTTTCATTTTATTTTTATATCTATTTTATGACAGTGAAAACATCGGTGCGCTTCCTTTGTGGCTCCCCTAAAACAATGTTGAAGACAAAAGTTCCGTAATAACAACAGGATGTTGTGGTGCCGACCAGAGAGCTCAGATAAGCTTGTCAGAGAGTATCTTGGCACCGGACCAAGCGTCAGGTAAAGTATTCAACTTGGCAAAGACCACATTAAGCCCCTTACCTGGTTCACCTGGTCCAAATAAAAGCGGGTCACGACGGCGCCGTGTGTCGCGCTCAGCTGGCAAACAAGACAAACAAGCGACCGGTTTAATGCCCGTGTTGCTAATCCTTAGCGAAGAAACATGCACGAATGCATTATATCAGATGCGTGTTAATAATGTACCTTGTATCACTCTCTATGGATACCAGCTAGCATATCACGGGAAGCTAATACTCGGTGTTGCTGGTAAGTTAGCACAAACGCTAGTGCTAGCATAACTGCAAACATAAATGGCTGTCTATTCCCTGTAAATGCATGCTAGGTTTCTGAAATTTCAGCCACTGGTTGGGTTGTGGCAAGAAGCAACAAGCTCGTTGACGTTGCTAATTATACAACGATCATGTAACGCTTACATTACACGTTTGGGCATCTACACGCATTTCTTCCAGCAGCTAAACATGTTTATATATGTCCAACAGGGTTACAAAGGTATTCAGAATGAAAGACAGTGGTGGCACTCCGGATTGTCGATGCTTGCCATGAGGCAGGACTGATTTAAGAAATGGCTGCGACATGACGCACCCAACAAGTGCCCCCTGCTCGACCCTTAATGGGCGCGCGGATGGAATTTGTAAATACCGTGCACTGAATATAAAAATAAAATGTGGCACATACCGTTTAATGTCCAGTTATGCGAAATATTCCAGCCATTCTCATCCCTCTTTGCAGACCTAATGGTGTATTTGTAAAATCAAAACCACCCCAAAATAAATTGTGCTGTATTGCCTGTAACTGACATGCTTTGAGAATTGAGAGACAATTTCACTATAATGATGATGTTCTGTCTTCATTAGAAACAAGATGCTAAAAAACTGGGGTGTCATTGGTGGTGTTGCTGCTGCCATCGCGGCTGGTGTGTACGTTTTGTGGGGCCCAATCACCGAGCGAAAGAAGAGAAAGCGAGGTGACGATTCACATGATGCACAATGACAGCTGTGAATTTGTAGTTTCAGCAGTGACACGTTTTTACTTACAGGTATGGTTCCTGGTCTGTTGAACTTGGGCAACACTTGCTTCCTGAATTCTTTGCTTCAGGGTCTGGCAGCATGCCCGTCCTTCATCCGCTGGCTGGAGAGATTTTCAAACTCGCCTGCAATACAGTCATGCAAAGAAAACAAGTTGTCCACAACACTTCTCCAGCTTCTCAAAGGTTGCAAAACAATGTGGGAGGCTTAAAAGCAAAATCTTTTTGACAACCCGTGACTGTTCCAAATTTAGACTTTAGTGTTGTTTCTATGTTGACAGCTCTCTCCAGTAATGAGTCAGGGAATGAAGATGTGTTGGATGCTGGGTGCTTGCTGGATGTTCTCAGACTGTACCGGTGGCACATCAGTTCATTTGAAGAGCAGGTTGGTCTTCGGTGCTCGTTAGTAGGGCTTTTTTCCCCCTATTTTGGGAAATGTGTCCATTTTATTGTTATTATCCCTCCTTAGGATGCCCACGAACTCTTTCATGTCATAACATCATCTCTTGAGGAGGAGCGGGACCGGCAACCAAAAGTCACCCACTTGTTTGACATGCAGACTCTTGAGGTAAATAGTCGTATTCCAACTATAAATGTTGGAAGATTTTGAAACAAATCATCTTCATGCTGATTTCTCTAAGATGTGTGGACAGATTTTCATGAGAATATAAAGCGATATTTTTGATGTAGTTGTTCGCATTACAAAAACAAATGCGACTTCAAATGTGAACGGAATATATGATGTGACATGCATGCACACCTAACATGATGCAGAGTAAGTATCGCTGTGTACTTAAGTTACAGCTCTAAAATGTAATTTAAAAACATATTTGGGTAAATGCAAACAGCATTTATCCCCCACCATGGAACGCATTTTATTTTTGGGATATTAGGTGCATTGAGAAATGTGTACCATGTTGAGTTTAAATAAATGTTAACATTCTTCTGTTTTAATTCTTCTTGGTAAGTCTCAGTGGGCCATCACGAGTGAGTTATTAGTAGAACAGACCCATGGGCAACTCATGTTGCTCTTGGCTGCTAACTAGGACCTGAGTGCAGTGGAACAATTTTCACCGGAAATGAGACGATGCTCCTGTATTGTTCTTATTTCTTAGAGGTGTCTTCTAAAGATGACTTGCCGCGAATAACCAATGAACCGTCTGCGTCGCAGAATTATTACAGTTTATTGTTACTACAAACACTTGCGTTAATGTAATGTAATGTTTAACAATAGAAAACATTGATGTGAAAACAAATCCACACGAAAAAGGTTGATATAGGAAATTATATGAAGACCCAGCTTTCCAGGAAATGTAGAAGACATATTTTAAACATAATTAATCACAATTTATTAAAACTGTTTATTTCTTTATATTCTCTTTTATTACAATATACTGTAGTGCTATTCTTCATTTCTTTTTGTTAGAAAACATTATTTTGCAGGGAGCTGGAATGGATTAATGGCATTTCAACTACTGTATATATTTAGTTTTAATGGGAAAATGTATTGTTATACAAGTTAATTGAGTTAAAGGCTTGGTGACAGAATGAATGAAATGGGTACCGTAAGTCAAAGTAGCACTGTTTACATTTCAAATTGTGTATGTGTGCCTTCCGTCAGAGCCTCCCCAATCAAGATGAGAGAACAAGGACTTGCAGAAGTCGAGGTAAAAGAGGAACTTGGACTCAGCCTGAGGTCAGAGTGGGTGCTTGATAAAAATGATTTTTCAACCCCCTTTTTTGCAGCCCCTCTTCACCCGATTCCAAGCCCTTGGAAGTTTCAGCATCCTTTTCATGGCCGTTTAACAAGCAACATGTTGTGCAAGCGGTGCGAGCAACAAGTGAGTTTATTTGACATGAAAGCACAGAGGGCGCGCTGTTTTTGAAGGTTACCGGTAGTGCACGCGATTATACACATTAAAAAAAAAACTAACCTATTTCCATGAAACTTTTGAAGGTTGGAACTCAATATATATAAATGTTTTATTTACTGAAAGGTCATCATTCTCTACAAACCATGAAGCAGTGTTGAATCAAGTCCAAGCATACAAACAAAATATAGATGCCGCCAATAGACTCCATGCATAGCAGCTCGCCACATTCAAACCCATTTCCAGTGAAGTTGGGATGTTGTGTTAAACACAAATAAGAACAGAATACAATGATTTGCAAATCATGTTAAAAGACTGGGAATATTCAGGAAAGTTAATCAAACTTAGGGATTTCATCAACTATTGTATTAACTATTCATCAACAGTTCCCAAACGTTTATTGGATGTTCTTAAAAGAAAATGTGGTGTCACACAGTGGTAACACATGACGCTGTCTCAGATTTTTTTGGAATGTGTTGCAGCCATAAAATTTTAAGTTCATGATTATTTGTTAAAAAACAACAACATTGATTGGTTTAAACAATTACCTTGTCTTTGGAGAGTGTTAAAAATGTAGGATGAACATGATTTTGCAAATCATTCTATTCTGTTTTCATTTATCTTTTGGGAATTGGGTTTGTAAAAATATTTAAAAAATTGTTCAGTTCTCTTCGCTTTTGTTCGGCAAATTTACTTTGTATACTTGCTGTTTTATTCCCAGTGGCTGATTCCACAGCCACAGAATAAAAAAATGGGAAGGTCCTGAGGTCTGGCGTCATCCTCAAGCAGTGCCTTTTTTTTTTTTTCAGAGCCCGGTGCGATATGATTCCTTTGAAAGCCTTTCATTATCTATTCCTTTACCTCAGTGGGTAAGCAAAATAGTCATTAAAATCTACCTAAATGTAAATTTTGTTTTAATGTGACGAGTATTTGTGTTTAGGGTCGACCGGTCTCTCTGGATCAGTGTCTACAGCATTTCATCTCCTCAGAAACTATCAAGGAAGTAGAGTGTGAAAATTGCACCAAGGTATTTTCCTCATCTCAATTTCCTTGCATAATGCAAAGAACTAAAGGGTTCATGGTTTTAAAAAAAAACAATTTTACCCCCCATTTTAGCTTCAACAAGGGACAAGAGTCAATGGACAGCTTCCGGAAAATCAGCGGACAACATTTGTAAAGCAGCTTAAATTGGGCAAGGTAAGGAAATTGGGAACTCTCCATGTGCTTAACTGTACGTCAATACTGTATATGATGAATGGTGGACTTTGGGCAAAGACTGTCCTCATTCTGTTTAACCAGGTAATTGCATGGTAACATTTTCCAGCCATCAAGTAAGAGCTCTATTGTGTACTCTTGCAATTATTGTTCCTGCCAATGTGTCCCCTTCCTCCTTCAGCTTCCCCAGTGCCTCTGCATCCATCTGCAAAGACTCACATGGTCCAATGAAGGAACCCCAATTAAACGACAAGAGCATGTTCAGTTTGCGGAGTATCTATCAATGGACCGCTACAAACACAACACCTCCATACCGACGAGTCAGCGCGCCAAATGTGCAGGGAAGCACCAAAGTGCAGAAAATTCAAGCAAGGATATGCAAAAGCCTGCTGCCAATGGCACAGGTATGGTCACCATCAACCTCATCCAGCCTGTTGCTATTGTCACTTGCATCTGTAGTTTCTTGTCATGTGTTTTGCAGATGCGGAGCTTCATAACAACAACAAACCCTTTGCAAATGGAAACTGTTCATCTGTCTGTTTATATTCTACATGTGGGACCACTCAATTGGGCCTCACGTATGACTACGGGTAAGTTGCCTTGCCTAACACATGATTGCATCCTCCATTACATAAATGATGATAACAAGGGGGATATCCACCGAAAGAAGAACTTGAAATCTGTTTGTTTGGATTTTGAAATAAGAGAATTAGAAATAATGCTCTATGATGTTTCTCATTCGTAAACCGTTTTCCCCAACACATACTATAAAATCAAATCATTCCAGTATCAAAGTGTCAGCATATAACCCCCCCACCCCCACAAATGTGGGATTAAAAGTTTGTCTTTCAGCAAATGTCAACACAATTGTCTATCTCTCTCCTGACAGCTCCACGGAGTACCTTTTCCAACTCACGGCTGTGCTGGTTCACCATGGTGACATGCACTCAGGACATTTTGTAACATATCGACGCAGCCCCTCCCCACCTTGCAGCTCCTCGCCATACATCTCTCAGTGGCTCTGGGTGTCCGACGACTCGGTCCGTAAAGCCAGCCTGCACGAGGTGCTGTCCTCTAATGCTTACATGCTTTTCTACGAGAGGGTCCAGAAGCAGAGCGCCGTGTTGCACACGCAGGAGTAAGTGAAGGCTCGGCGGCTAAATTCATTCTGCTGCCTCTCCAGTCACATGGTTACAAATGGATGTGTCCATGATCACAGCATGGTTGATGCACGAGTTGACAAAAGAGTGCCTCATTTGATTGAGGTGTTTTGCGTGCACGGGTCAAAGCAACGACTTGTGGTCATGTGATGTTGCTGCTTTTATCCAAAGCAGGAGACTCCAATCCCAAAGACTGTGGACATGTCTCGCTCTCAATGTATTTGGTTTGCAAAGGAAAACAAACTTGAGAAATGTGATAGTGCAGTACATTCCTGGTTCAAATCTCAATAGGTTCATTTATGACGCATTAACTGTTGTTTTCAGAACTCCATTTGAATGCAGATTGTTTCCATTTTTCAATGCTGAGAAGTGAGAACTCGGACTCAATCAGAATTTGATGATTGTGCATACATGACACCGATGATAATAATTTCCAACGATTTAATAGCAATGTATGTAGGCATCTTCTGGAAATTATGCATCGTTATTTGGATCTGATATCGTAATACGGAATGACTATTTGCATACTGTAGCTAAACTTTTGAAGTGAAAGTGCCATGTGGGTTTCCGAGATTTTTCATACGAAGCCATACATGCGTGACAATTGTTTTTCTCTGATGTAAAAATTTGATGGATAATTTGGTGTCCAGATTCACCGTTGTCACGAGAGGAGCTGTAACAAATACATCCAGACAATGGCTTCTCTGCAAGTTAGCTTCAATATTTTTAACTCTGCACTACTAGTAACTGCCACTTTCCTCCTTCCAAACCAGCTGAGAAGCAAGGATGTAGAGCAGAGGCCTGTTGTTAATGTTTGCAATTTGCACTATTGTACAGTATATACATGTGAAATTTTGGTGTGCAATCTCTAAAGGTGACCGTTTTGTGATATTAAAAAAGAAGAAAGAAAATCTTTGTTTTATCTGTAAGCTTTATCTATTTACTGATACGTAGCCCTCTTGAAAGCAAACAAGAAGGCTCCAGATTATATGATTCAGGTTGTATGTAGACATATACATTTGCACAAACATGACAGACACCTTTTCAAGATTTTGTTGGATGAACCTTTGAGACAATCACTTCAATCCAAATAGTTATGGAACTCAGTGAGATTTGCTCACCTCTCGACAAGGACACTGTACATTACCTTGTATGAAACATGGGGGAGGCTTGGCTAGGTTTTGGGGTGCGCTGCGGCATACAAGACAAGAAAGCTTGAATCTGCAATGTGCAATGAAATCTCAAGTGCAGTACGGTATATTAAGGTATTTTTTCCCCCTCCCCAATCACTTTCATTTTTTCCTCAATAACAAACACGCAGTAGCAAAAAAAAAAAAAAAAAAAAAAAAAAAATTACAGTGTTGAGGCAAATCAATGTATAAATCTTTTTCCATACAACCACGGAAGGATACTAACGATTCTTTCTGTGTGCATCATCCACAGCTGAAATTGGTAATGACAGTAGAAGTCAAGGATCTGGTGATGGTGTTTATTATTTACCAGTGGACATGATGCGTCTAAATGTGAGGTTAATGCGAGGTAGGAGGACTTTCTTTCGCACAGGAAGGCTGTGATACCAGAAAGTGTTGGTGGGCGAGTTCATGAGGAGCAGGCTTCCGTGAGCCAACACCAGCTTGACAGGCTCGATGCGCCGACTGCTTTGTTTACCTCGAGCATCTCTGTGGCGGAAAACGAAATCTCGAACGGCGCCGAGTGAGACTGAGGCAATGGGAGACAGAGGGTCGAGCTCCCTCTCGTCATCCCGATGCTCACCAATGTGATCGTGCCCATCTTCGTACCTAGAAAAGACTATTGTCAGTTGATTATTAAAACCATTGTGTACTTGTTATATTTCCTACCTGTTGATCAGGACAAAATTGAATGTATGTCCTGTTACTTTGGTGACAGAATCCCGAATATATTTCAAGGTGGGAGTCCATTGGCAAGCTAAACGTGGCACTCCAGAATAAGTATAAATTAATCCTGTATCTCCATATGTCGCCTGTTTCCTCGGTATACCGTACACCTTTCCAAACACTTGCACTTTTGCTTCTTCCCCTGGAATATAAAGCCAGTGTCACTCCACCACTCCTTTACCTCCTGTCAGACCTTTAGAATACTGAGACGACTTTCACCTGTTGAATAGACCACCTCCTTCTCCAACTTTTGGAAAAGGTGGTCAGCTTCATGCTTGGTAAAGAGCAAAGCATAGTCACAGTCCAGACCTTCTGACTCTATTTTTTGCCAGGGAATCGGATCAGAGAAGTCATCTTCCTCAGCATCCACCGCCTCTTCCTTCCCTTCAATTTCCTCTGGCTTAAGCTTCTTCGAAGGAGTTGTTGTTTCGGTGTCATCCGGGCATGATTGTTTACGCACAAACTTCTCCATTGCATTTTAAATTTTACATCTGTAGGCACAAACGAGTAACAAGATGTGCAATTAAAAAACTGACTCTTCTTGGGTTGGCTGGTTTGTTATGATCTGCCGGTATAATGAAAACGTCTTGATGCTCTCTGATCAGATTAATACATGAATGACAAATGTTTATCTAACAGTTTTCAGTCTTTCATCTATGACGGTTTAGCAATTTGTATCAATGGCGTCTTGAACACGGCGACCGACTGGTTAGCACAACGGCCCCACAGTTCGGAGGTGCAGGGTTCGATTCCGGAACTCCCAAACGCCCCGGATGGGTTCAAAACAATAACAATAAGTCCATTAGCAGTTTTACAGCATAATAAACCAGGCTGCTGAAACTGTCTATGTGGTATGCATTGTTCATTTTCTAAAAACAAGACAAAGGTGTTGTCTAAAAATAAAATAAGATGCTCATGTTTCATTTTTGTTGCCTTTCAATCTCTTCTCGTTTAGAGAACAGACGAGTCGTTCGTTTGACATTTTGTTCCCATACCAAACCAAGCTACGTACCGAATAGTGATGTGTTGTTTACTGTTACAACGGTTACCCTAAGGCCAATCATACGAGGTGGCCAGCGATGAAAATAAGTCTGAGATCCTCTGCCCTAACGGAAGCTGCCATGCATATTGTAAAAAGCCCTTAAACAGCATGAGCAGCGTTGAACGTAGCAGAAAAGAGTGGAAAAAACACCAGTGGGTCTTGAACGCCTCACAGCTCATTATCATAACGCTGTTTCGTCACTTCAATGTTGGCGCGAAATTGCTTTGCGTTTAGGAAGAGTCTGCCGACACAGTTTCCACATTACTGAGACTGTTTGTAATCATTTGTGTTCGGGCACTTACCTTCAAAGCAAGAACATGATTGGGCAGAAAACTATTAATTCATTTTTCTCACCGATCTCCAAAAAGAAGTCTTGCAAAGAGTTAAATGAAGCGGAGAAAGCTGATAAAGACTCGGTGAGCGTTATTTTGCAACTTATTTCTGGGAGCACGCTTTGCTAACCTTTCCCGGTGACTATTTTTCCCTTCAAAAGCTTACTTATTTGCAAGAGCTCCAGGGGCGCGTGTTTGAACGAGCTGCCGTTTCATTCAGGCAGCAGCGGCAACCTAAGCTAAGCTGCATTCAAAAGCACCACTCTGTTTTGCATCGTTAATAAGGAAACATGAATATGTTAGCGCTGCGCTGTCGTCCGGTTTGCCAGGTAGTTTCCTTCCGTGCCTACTTCTCACCTACTTTGTGTTTTGCGCAATTAACTCCAACCATGCAGAGGAAGCGCAAGTCCTCGGCGGTTGATCCGGAGCCCTCCAGCCCCCGGTCGGCTCCTCTGTCTCAGGAACAGCTGGACATGATCGCCCGTAACAAGAAGGCGGCCTTAAACAAGCTCTCTCCTCCCGGATTTGCGGGGAGCTGGCAAAAGGCGCTGGCTGCTGAGTTTGGAAAACCTTATTTCAGACAGGTAACTGGGCCACGTCTCACCAATCTCTCATGGATGGCGCTACACAAGACCCTCCTTCACCATTTTATTTGATATTCTATAATATATTTGTTATTTTGTTTACACTCTACAGGTACTTTAAGTCATATTCCTTTATGGTTTAGTTCTCTTCTACCCTTTATATTGATTTTGTAATTGAATCCAGGAAGTTGCACATTTTTTAAAAAATGCTGAATTTGCACATTTTCTGTTCAAATATAAGTAATATTCCTTTCTGGTTTAGTTCTCTCTTCTACCCTTTATATTGATTTTCTAATTGAATCCAGGAAGTTGCACATTTAAAAAAAATGCTGAATTTGCACATTTTCTGTTCAAATAACTGTCAAATGTGAAGTCCGGCAGCAAGAAGTTGAGCTTGCCTCAAATTGCACAACCTCAGACTAACTGCAGTGAGGACGTGTATTAACAAGCGGCTGTTTCCGTTTCTCCAGTATGTTTTCTCACACTCTTAATATGTACTCAAATTTTCCATAGTTAAGACAATGCGCTTAATATTTGTGTGTTATATATTACATTTTGCTGATTGCATAAAACGGTAGCTAAATTGTGACGTGAGGCAGACAGCACAGGGCTTTCAATTTAACATATAGACAAATACAGGTAATTGCCTAGGACTTCGATTTTCCATGGACCACATGAATTACAAAAAAAATAAAAAAAAATCACATTTTCTTTGATTTCTATTACAAAAAAAAAGATTCACATTTTCTTTGATAGAAAATAATCATGTTTTGTTTTTTTCCCGTCAAAAGCTTACTTATTTGAAAGAGCGCCAGGGGCGCGTGTTTGAACGAGCTGCCGTTTCATTATTTTTCCCTTCAAAAGCTTACTTATTTGCAAGAGCTCCAGGGGCGCGTGTTTGAACGAGCTGCCGTTTCATTCAGGCAGCAGCGGCAACCTAAGCTAAGCTGCATTCAAAAGCACACTCTGTTTTGCATCGTTAATAAGGAAACATGAATATGTTAGCGCTGCGCTGTCGTCCGGTTTGCCAGGTAGTTTCCTTCCGTGCCTACTTCTCACCTGCTTTGTGTTTTGCGCAATTAACTCCAACCATGCAGAGGAAGCGCAAGTCCTCGGCGGTTGATCCGGAGCCCTCCAGCCCCCGGTCGGCTCCCCTGTCTCAGGAACAGCTGGACATGATCGCCCGTAACAAGAAGGCGGCCTTAAACAAGCTCTCTCCTCCCGGATTTGCGGGGAGCTGGCAAAAGGCGCTGGCTGCTGAGTTTGGAAAACCTTATTTCAGACAGGTAACTGGGCCACGTCTCGCCAATCTGTCATGGATTGCGCTACACAAGACCCTCCTTCACCATTTTATTTGATATTCTAAAATATATTTGTTATTTTGTTTACACTCTACAGGTACTTTTAAGTAATATTCCTTTCTGGTTTAGTTCTCTCTTCTACCCTTTATATTGATTTTCTAATTGAATCCAGGAAGTTGCACATTTAAAAAAAATGCTGAATTTGCACATTTTCTGTTCAAATAACTGTCAAATGTGAAGTCCGGCAGCAAGAAGTTGAGCTTGCCTCAAATTGCACAACCTCAGACTAACTGCAGTGAGGACGTGTATTAACAAGCGGCTGTTTCCGTTTCTCCAGTATGTTTTCTCACACTCTTAATATGTACTCAAATTTTCCATAGTTAAGACAATGCGCTTAATATTTGTGTGTTATATATTACATTTTGCTGATTGCATAAAACGGTAGCTAAATTGTGACGTGAGGCAGACAGCACAGGGCTTTCAATTTAACATATAGACAAATACAGGTAATTGCCTAGGACTTCGATTTTCCATGGACCACATGAATTACAAAAAAAAAAGAAAATCACATTTTCTTTGATTTCTATTACAAAAAAAAAGATTCACATTTTCTTTGATAGAAAGTAATCATGTTTTGGTCTTAATTAACTTGCTTCAAACACTTTTAACGCTTAATCTGTCATGATCTTTTTGACTGCTAATGCCTCCCTTCTCATGCAATGGACTGGATTCACAAAATAAAGATTGTAAAGAAAATTAAGCGGCAGATGGTCCATGCATTATGAAGGGTTGCTTGGAAAACTTTCTCCTTGGACCCAAAAGTTTGAGAACCCCTGGACTAGCGTAGTTAATGCATCCCTCTTGCAGTTTAATGATACACCCGTTTTACTCCCCTAGTTGATGCAATTTGTTAACGAAGAGAGGAAACATCACGTGGTGTACCCACCCGCTGACCATGTCTTCACCTGGACGCAGATGTGTGAAGTTCAAGATGTGAGTCTGATTGTTCCACCTGCCCGAAACCTCTTCAACTAATCGCACATCTTCATGATCACAACACTGAGGAGCACTTTATCATTTCTCAATAGCGACAAGTATAAAAAGAAGTTAACCGCTATAAACATGAAACCGAAAAAAAACACTGTCAGATTCTCTTTTCACATCTCTAGGATAGTCTATTATGAGTCCGTTTTGAAAGGAAATAAATAAAAGGGCAAAGAAAAAGAAAACCCCCGTTCAGTAAGGGATTTGCACCCTTATGAAAAAATATCAATTTGAGGCCCCAACACTTCAATACTGCAAACTTAAATGTGATCTAAACGAATCAATGGAAATTTGTCACGTTGACGCAAATTTCAACCTTTTATTTATTTGGTGTTCATGTGTGGCATCTGTACAGTATCTTGACGTGGAGGACAATCCTTTGTTTTGTTCCGATATCATCTCGCTCGAGTCTTCTCTTTTCTCTACCTTCAGATTAAAGTGGTGATCCTCGGTCAGGACCCGTATCATGGTCCAAACCAAGCACACGGATTGTGTTTCAGTGTCAAAAGACCAGTGCCCCCCCCTCCCAGGTCCTCTAAATTTGAAAGTATTCTGGTGACTTTATCATTTTTGTTTATGTGTGTATTTTTTTTAAACATAGCGCCACTATTAAACTCTTATTTTCTATCCATTTTCAGTTTGGAGAACATGTACAAAGAGCTGATCAATGACATTGAAGGCTTCGAGCATCCTAAGCATGGAGATCTAAGTGGCTGGGCAAAACAAGGTTGATTTTAAGCAATAAAGTTGGCTGAACTGTGTCAAAAACTGAGTCAGCTGTTACCCTACAGGTGTGTTGTTGCTCAATGCTGTGTTGACCGTGCGAGCACACCAAGCCAACTCGCACAAAGGCAAAGGCTGGGAGACGTTCACTGACGCAGTGGTGCAGTGGCTCAACAATAACTTGGAAGGGCTCGTATTCATTCTTTGGGGAGCCTACGCACAAAAGAAGGGGGCCACCATTGACAAGGTGAATGCATTTTGTTGCTTTGAATACTTAAATGCTTGATTATATATTAATGATATTCCTTGGATTCATAGAAACGTCACCACATCCTGGAGGCAGTGCACCCTTCCCCCCTGTCGGCTCATCGTGGATTCTTTGGCTGCAAACATTTCTCAAAGGCCAATGAGCTGCTGAACAAATCTGGAAAGTCACCTGTTGACTGGAAGGCACTTTAAACTGTTGCACTTGTCTGCTTTTTTTCCACACCATGTTGTTGAACTACAGAGACTCCTTAATAAGCTTGTCTACATTTTCAAAGTTAACTGTAGATAACATTATCTTCTTACACTAGAAACACTGTTCTACTTTGTGGAAAGTTACTTTATCGTCTTTTGTTATGATGCATATGTTATATTTGGGAGTTACAGTTTTGCATAACGTTTGTATATCTTTATTGTTTTATACATTAAAAATGTTACTACATCTCACATTTGATAACCTTTCTGGCTCATTTGTGACACTGAAAAACGGTGAGGTTATGTTTCTGCATAAAAAGCATTTTAGTGCAATGTCAAATTGGATGGTTTATCATCTGCACATATCTCGAGATTAATAAACTCAAGTCATCTAGACATTGATATAAAAAAAAATGAGGTGCAGATGACGGTAAATTAAGGTCAGTGTTGTGTAGCAAAAAAGTATTTGGAAAGCTTCTCAGGAAAGTGGAAAAGGCCAAATGATAACACAAGAATTTACAGCTTCCAGAACAATATCGCCTTCCTACTTAAAATACAATTATCGCTCCAGGTGATCTCACGCACCAAGCCCACTGTGCATATTGTGTCGCGATAGGCTCGCAAACGGAGCCTTCAAAACTGCCAAAAATGAAATTAATATCTCGATTCAATTTCCGACATCCTATCTTTGTGGAGCAGGATTTTCTGCAATGCTACAAAGTAAATTGGACATATTTAACAATGAGTTTCTAATGTCTCCCATTACTCAAATGTGGAACCGTTGTACCGGTGAAACAAGACAGGGCTCCCCACACTGACATTCAGTTCAATGGTGAGTTGTATTTTTATTTATTTTAATTTGTTTCCCAACAGGTCGGTCAAAATCTGTTGCGGCGCAAAAAATTGATAATTTTAAACCATTACTACATGAAAAATGACAACAACGGCACCCCGGTTGGATACTTCCGGTAGTGTGTGATGACGTAAGGCCAGTGGTGACGTGCTCTCAACCGGAAGCTTTGAAAGAAACTCCGCCCTAACAAAGTTCGGTCCACTTTTATTGTTTAATTAGTTTAAAGTTCACGTGGCACAAGACGTGACGATGCCCGTGCAAAGCGTACCGCTTCGAGATGCGTCGATTCACTATCGTTTACTTCATCAGTATCTATTTCTCCTGAAGAAATATCCCATTCTGACTAAATCTGTAACAAGGTTTGTTGTACGAGTGGACTTTGACATGTTTACTCTGCTGGCGCTCTGCAGCCAGTTGCTGGTGTCCTCATTTGACTGACACTTTCGTTCTCTAAATTTGCTTTGCTTATCAATTTGAAGTCTTTGCTTGCAGCGACCAGATTGTCTCTCGAAGGTCTCTATTCAGCCAATCAGCTTCTGCTTAAGAGCCTTCCATACGTTACGTCCACATCTAAGTTTGACACTGTTATTTATTCTGGTGCGTTTTCTTTTGTTTGTCCTTATCCTTTTCAGTGGCATCCTCTCAGCCTTGGGAAATCTTCTTTCTCAGATTTTGGAGGCGAGAAAAAAGGCCCAAAGTAATGCTTCAGCCAAAGAGATTGACACAGCTGGTGCTGCACGGTTTGCTATTTATGGGTGAGCCTTTTTGTTTGTTTACCTTTTTACAACTAGTACAGAAAACGGGTGGATGGTTGAACTGGAACATAACCTAGCAATTATTGAAGCTATTTAAAACATTTATATTCAACATTTAGAAGCCATTTGATGGGCAGTCATTGTCTGTTATGTTGTTCCAGTTTGTTCATTACTGGACCAGTCAGTCATTACTTTTACCAGTTGATGGAGATGTGGATGCCAACTACAGATCGATACTGTGTCATCAAACGTCTCTTATTGGATCGTCTTGTATTTGCTCCCGGCTTCCTGATGATTTTCTACTTCGTGATGAACATACTGGAGGTGGGTATCAATTATCATGTGAACCAAGTAAGAAAACCTCTCAGGTAAATGTTTATCCAAACATGAGGAATGACCTTTTTACACTTGAGTTTCACTGTCTTGAAGACAAATTGTCTATTATTCCAGTTGCTCTCATCTTTTATTTATTAATTGTGTAATCATAGCCACATTTATAAGTGTGTCTTTGAAGGAGACACAAGAACTTGAGAAGAATACAGACAAATATACTGATAATATTGGTAGTCTGAGCTTGCTTTAAGACAATAATTATAGGGTACTTTATCTCCTATGTTGAGCGAGGTAAAGGAGGCCACAAAATAAGATCTAGTAGTTCTTAAATGTATAAACACTTTACAAAGACCTTGCAATCAGTCATGGTTGCTAAAATGAGGTTATTGTTTCTTAGTTTGTTTTAAATATCAAATAAGTTTATAAGTAGCCCACAATTGCAAGTGTGAAAATGTCGGATATAAAAAGTTTGTATAGCCACAACCAGTACAACAGTAACGGCTCACCTACCCTTGATTTAATTCCAGTAATTCTATAGGCATGAACAGTCTTTTGAATCTTTTTCTCAGGCAAAAGGGTCGGATGACTTTTTAAAGAAGATTAGAGGAAGTTACTGGACTGCTCTGAAGATGAACTGGAAAGTTTGGACACCTTTCCAGTTCATAAACATCAATTTTGTGCCTGTTGAGGTATGTATTTCACTGGCGTTCTGTTTACAAGTCACACCCTGACAGCCTTGTGTCCAACTTTTGCTGTGTTTCACTTTCAGTTCCGAGTGCTATTTGCCAACATGATCGCCTTATTTTGGTATGCTTACCTTGCAACGGTGAGAAAATGAAACCTCCGAAGGTTTCAACTGGAAAAAAAAAAGAATCTGGAGCATGTCGGTATGATTGTGAATGCCAGAAAACTGAGATTCTACTGCCAGCTGTCCGACGGTTAACTGACGCGGACAATCATTAACACTTGACAATGACTTTAACACTGTGATCTAATTTTGGATACTTGACTGATTATGTAAGAGAACATCAGAATAAATGCAGTTTCTATTATTAATGATAATAATCACTCTCAAAACATAATGGCTTTACCACTGAAAACACTGTAAATAAATATTTAAAAGTTAAAAGAATGTCAAACTCAATTCACCTGGAAAATGTTACAGTTCATCTTAGGCTCACCCTGACCCTTCACCCTAAAGCCCAATATCCAAATGTTTTGTGATTAGTGAATGTGTAAAAATTATCATAATAATAAAATTAAAAAATAAACCAAAAAATAAGTGCCTGCCTTATTTTTATTTTTTTGTCTGCCTCGAGCGATTTTTGGTCAGAAATGTGACAAAAGTCTAAATGTGAAAGAAAGTATCACCCTGAAGTCGGATTGATGTGAATCATAATGCATTTGTCAAAACTAAATGTAAGAGAATCACTTTTGGATTGACGTTAAATACGGGGATGCAGCGAACCAATATGCAGATGGGTAATCATCAGCCTCCTTTCGGGCGAAAGGTCATGCAGATGGTGCTCAAAGCTCTGATGTTGTAGTCCTCCAGTTTCTTGCTCACCATTTTGCGGCCTTGGTGAATGAACCTCTGCTGGCTCACTTTAACCACCCTCTCGACTCCGCACCTTCCTGTCTCATTATTGTGATTCTTGTAGGTACTCAGTTGCTCCCTTCCGTTTCTTAAGAACACCCCTGGAGAGTCTCGGACTCCTTCACCAGCACACACACCCTCGATCCGGCCCGCAGGCCGCAGGAGCTGACGGCCAAGGAGTCGTCTTTGAGAGGCGTCCTGTGGCTGCCTGCCAACATCAACTTTTGCATATGAGCGGTGATCCCCAAGTTGGTCTCAATTAGATTTTTGACTGTGCTTAGGATGCACCGTCAACATTTGGGATGTCACAGTCAACATAGCGATGGTTATCACCATGGCAAGCAGCCTGGAAGTGTCATCAAAGACAACACCTAACAAGCATCTCGCCATTGTGAGGCTTCCAACGGTTGTTTTTAGAGTAAGGTGGTCACTGGGCTCAAGGTGTCGTCAGTAGGTTAACAAAAGCAAGACAAAGAGACTGGAGGGGTCACAATATGGTACAGAAATCGAGACATCCTTGGAAATGTTCATGAATGATCAAACATCTATACAGTAAAGTTGAACATTTGGACGCGTTCAAAAGTTCAGAGGCCAAGACTTAATTCACCTGTCAAGGTTGTAGTGCATTTTTGGGTCAATTTTGAAATTTTAGTCACGAGCCAACTTTTCCAAACCTTTTTTGATTAGTGTATGCATCAAATCAATTGAAGTTTGGTTTTATTTTTGACCCTCTATTGGTTTGTGGTTACAGAGGTGACAGAGGTCAAATGTGAAAGAAAGCATGAGAATAATTGGACTGTTTTGTAGACATATTTATGTTCAACAAGTGGATGCAATCCATGTGGCCTGAGTGTCCGTGGCTATTCATCAGCCTCTTCTCAGGCATAAGGTCACGTCGATGGTGCTCCGAGGTTGTAATCCTCCACTTTCTCTTTGATGAATGAGCCTCTGCTGGCTCACTGGTGCTCCCTCTCTGCTTTCCTCTTTCCCTTTGAAGTCCCTCAACGTCTTGCTGAGATCGATCACGTACTCAGTTGGTCATTTTTGTGTCTTAAGAACACCTGAATAGTCTCGGACTCCTTCGCCAGCATTCCTTCTGGCATCCTGTGGCTGCCAGCTTTTGCTATTCGTGAATGGCAATCCCCAAATATTTACAGTAAACCAACCAATTGAGATAAAACAATAAGAAATATCAGGGTGAAGAAAATCAAATATCATAGCTCCATTGGTTATTCTACCTAATTTAATGACCAAAAATCACAGTGTCAACATATTTAGGAAAACATTTATTGAATTTGAAAAATATAAAATAGATACAAAATGTGCAGTCGTTTTCAAACATATTCACCCTATTGTATTGAACCTTACCAGAATAGATACTGTATATCAAACAAGACATCACTATTAGTCAAACAAACTACTCTTTTCATTTCTTCATCAAGCAGCGACAAAGTACTTGCATTTTTGCAACAAACTGAAAATCAACGACATGCATTACAACCAGCTCATCATATTAGCCGTGACCAACTTCATATATCGACGTACTGAGAAAATAAATCAAAGCTAATGATGACAGTATTCCTTAGTCTGAAAAACAAGTTCCAAATCTTCAGAATTCAGAATGTTTCAGCATGGCAGTCCGCTCCTCCCTCTTTGGTAAGGGAATATTTCCTATGGTAAAAGAAATACATTTTTAGTGAACAATGTACTAGTGAATGGGGGAAGATTCCGCTTTTCCAGCAGTACAGTCTTTAAAAAAAAAAGCAAGATAAATACTTGTTTTGTTGCAAGTGTCTCTTACCTGGTGGTGCCACATAATATTCCTCCACTGTGTTTTTGGAGAGCTGCAGAAGCTCTTCTGCATGGTTGCCTTCTAACACCGTGTCCTCCCTCAAGTGCAAAATCCTGGATGTGCACAGAAGACAAACTGAAACATGGAAAAACTGGAGCTGCTGCCCATATAATGACATTTAGCTCACGTGAACAACACACCTGTCCTCCAGAACTGAATCCATCGGCTCGACTCCTGAGGTGTCAACAACATGAAGCTGCGCTGCAAATCTGATGGCCTTCTCCAAACAGGCCAGTCCCTCTTTGGTGCGGAAGTCCACTAAGGCCAGACGCTCCAGTTTGTCCACCAGGTCGGCTGCTACTGGCGTTGGCTGGAAAACAAAAACAATGATGCTTTCATTTGTATGATCTCATATAGGTTGTGGAGGCACCTGAAAGGGGGGGGTCTGTTATTAAGGACCAATATTTGTTTGTTTTTTTTCAGTAGCGAAATGATTTAATTAAAATAAATAAATCAATGATGTAACAGGTGAATCAGATTTGACTGGACTTTCATCACATTACAGCGGACAGCAAAAAAATATTCTTATGGGTGACCTTGTGCTGTCACATGACTGTTCGAACGTAGTTAACGGAATGTCTATAACATGAGCCTCAAAGTCTCTGCAGCCCCCCACCGTAGTAGTTTTTTTTAAATGACTATAAATACACATCACGATAATTCATATGCACCTCTCTACTCATTTTCAGAGGAATGGAGACACACAAATCAACTTGCCTAGCCTAGCGTTTTTCTATGGAGATATTCATTGTAATGAAGACTATTCTTGGTGATCGTACGGCGCATTCCGACTGACGGACGAGAAAGCAACTCAATCGTACAACGAAGACTCGTATACAGTATTATTATTATTATTATTATTATTATTAGTTTATAGCATTTCAACGGTCACAAGAGGTCATACCGGTGGCAACTGGTCCTCTGTTATCGGCTCCCAAGTTGCAGCTGCGGGCACCTTAAAACACAAGCAAGAGCACATCGTTACCGGTGATCAGTTCCGTGTTGAACTTCACGTTGATCCCCTCGGTTTACCTTCGAGTTGTGTGGTTGAGAACTGAAATCACGCGTCCCTTTAACGTGAGAGCAACGGCAGTAGACATTTGACAGCGAGAAGCCGATGTGTGATGAAGACTTAACAAAATGAATTTCGACATGCATTACAACCAGCTCATCATATTAGCCGTGACCAACTTCATATATCGACGTACTGAGAAAATAAATCAAAGCTAATGATGACAGTATTCCTTAGTCTGAAAAACAAGTTCCAAATCTTCAGAATTCAGAATGTTTCAGCATGGCAGTCCGCTCCTCCCTCTTTGGTAAGGGAATATTTCCTATGGTAAAAGAAATACATTTTTAGTGAACAATGTACTAGTGAATGGGGGAAGATTCCGCTTTTCCAGCAGTACAGTCTTTAAAAAAAAAGCAAGATAAATACTTGTTTTGTTGTAAGTGTCTCTTACCTGGTGGTGCCACATAATATTCCTCCACTGTGTTTTTGGAGAGCTGCAGAAGTTCTTCTGCATGGTTGCCTTCTAACACCGTGTCCTCCCTCAAATGCAAAATCCTGGATGTGCACAGAAGACAAACTGAAACTTGGAAAAAACTGGAGCTGATGGCCATGTAATGACATTTAGCTCACGTGAACAACACACCTGTCCTCCAGAACTGAATCCATCGGCTCGACTCCTGAGGTGTCAACAACATGAAGCTGCGCTGCAAATCTGATGGCCTTCTCCAAACAGGCCAGTCCCTCTTTGGTGCGGAAGTCCACTAAGGCCAGACGCTCCAGTTTGTCCACCAGGTCGGCTGCTACTGGCGTTGGCTGGAAAACAAAAACAATGATGCTTTCATTTGTATGCTCTCATGTAGGTTGTGGAGGCACCTGAAGGGGGGGGGGGCTGTTATTAAGGGCCAATATTTGTTATTATTTTTTTTTCAGTAGCGAAATGATTTAATTAAAATAAATAAATCAATGATGTAACAGGTGAATCAGATTTGACTGGACGTTCATCACATTACAGCGGACGGCAAAAAAATATTCTTATGGGTGAACTTGTGCTGTCACATGACTGTTCAAACGTAGTTAACGGAATGTCTATAACATGAGTCTCAAAGTCTCTGCAGCCCCCCAGTAGTTTTTTTTTAAATGACTATAAATACACATCACCATAATTCATAAGCACCTCTCTACTCATTTTCAGAGGAATGGAGACACACAAATCAACTTGCCTAGCCTAGCGTTTTTCTATGGAGATATTCATTGTAATGAAGACTATTCTTGGTGATCGAACGGCGCATTCCGACTTATGTACGAGAAAGCAACTCAATCGTACAACGAGGACTCGTGTACAGTATTAATATTATTATTGGTTTATAGCATTTCAACGGTCACAAGAGGTCATACCGGTGGCAACTGGTCCTCCGTTATCGGCTCCCAAGTTGCAGCTGTGGGCACCTTAAAACACAAGCAAGAAACCGCAAGAGCACGTCGTTACCGGTGATCAGTTCCGTGTTGAACTTCACGTTGATCCCCTCGGTTTACCTTCGAGTTGTGTGGTTGAGAACTGAAATCACGCGTCCCTTTAACGTGAGAGCAACGGCCTCTTCCACAGTAGACATTTGACAGCGAGTAGCCGATGTGTGATGAAGACTTAACTAAATGAATTTTGCGTGAAACCCAGTGGCACGTTCGCCCAAAAGAGACGCAAAACGTCGGCTTGTTTAGCATTGTTAGCTATACAATATTGAACATATCCGTTGTTAAGTCTTTTTGAAATGCTCCAGACTTCGCCGTTAAGTGCGTCACAAAAACTACACAGGACCTTCTCTCCTCTAACTAGGCTAACGGATCAGAGACATCGAACTTTAGTACAAAAATGACCCTGTCAACGGAACATTTTTGACGCCAAAACTGAACTGCTCAGCGCATGCGCAATGCTTTAACAGAGACGACAACGACGCGAGATAGTTCACCTACTTGAGATTTACAGTACTTGTACAGTATTGTCTACCAAGAAAAAAAACGCCATTATCTATCTGCCCAGTACAGCTTGTTTTAGATTCTATTTGGGGCAATTATTTAAGCACCATATACGAGTGTTGTCGCTAATATGCAGACGATGAGACATGCTTGATGCAGTCGTACGGCTATCAAATGTCATTTTAGTACAGGATTACTTTCGGCAAAAGAGGATACTGTTGATGTTTTCGGTTAAGCATCTTGACAACCAGAAACCAGGTGTCATTTAAAACCAGTTATACCAGTTGTAAAACGAACAAAAGCCCACATAAAGGCGGTTTCCTTTGACCTCATTTGGGAAAAACATTAGTTTTAATCCTTTACCTCCCACCACCAAGTTTTACCCGATTTTACATGAGATAATAGGCTTGGGAATGACCAGAGTCAGAGCCCGGATAGCTCAGTCGGTAGAGCATCAGACTTTTAATCTGAGGGTCCAGGGTTCAAGTCCCTGTTCGGGCGATGACTTTTCTCACCTCCCATCATTTAATGATTTTGCCTGGGCAAATTTGAAACAGATTTACATGTCATTTTATTCTTAATGACAAATGATAGCATCTATGTACCAAGCCTGAACCACAGTCGACCCCTGTAGAGAATAATATGACCGGTACGCATAATCGCAGCGTCTGCAACAGATTATGTTTAAAATTGGAGTAGACTGTATATGTTTATCATAAAATGGTCAGGAATATTACTGTATCTCTATAATATGCAAATAGCTGCAGAAATAATATACCGGTACCTTTTTGGTGCCTCTTTTGTATCAATAAAATGGTGACTCTTCTGATGTTACAATAACATATACCATTTAATATATATTATATATGAGCTCTCAGAATATAATTTGTTTTACAATACACAGGTAGAACTTGGCACAAAATGAAAATACAACTTTTACCAAAATAGCAACAATCCAGTCAAAACGATCCAGTCAAATGAATAAATAATAATAATAAAAGGCAAATAAATTGAAGGCTTACTGACATCAGTTTGCATACACAAAGAAACATTAATGCAATTCATTTTTAGCACATTCATAAACAGAAGCAATAAATAGGAAGCTTGAAATTTGGGAAATCCTTATGAGTATCAACTGAAAAGTTAAAAACACATAGTATTTGTCATCATCAATGGTTAAATATGCCCCATACATTTAAACAGCTGCTTTTCGTGATATTTTTTGCAAGCAACGTTGAAAATAAATCACAAGCATGGAAACATGCCTTTAATTTGCACCTCATTGGATCACGTAAAAACATCACTATGTTTGTCTGTACTTAACCTTTGTGACATAAGTTGTCATTTCTGCAACAGAACAAAACTGACGAACCATACAAAAATTCAACTCGTACAAGAAACAAAACACAAAACTGTTCCCAGAACAAAAACAACACCAAAAGATCATGTTTGACAGTGTGAAACGAGAATTTCTGAATATATACTTAAAATTCATCGGACTATGATTTGACAAATACTTATCTCAGAATTAACAATTTACACATGACAAGGACATCCTATTTGGCAGGAAGGCAGCTTGAGGACATTGGAAACACTGTTAATATAAAATGACTGACGTGATACTCAGCTCTAAATAGATTTTAACTGTATTTGTAAAACTACCATTCATTCATTTCTTCACATGAGAGGGGAAGGTGGGGAAGTTTCCATTTTAAAAGTAATCTAATCATGTAAACATTGGCTATTCAACAAGTTTAAGCAACATACACTACTTCATAAATATGTAGTCATTCAAAATAGTTTGGATTTATCTCTTCGTTTTGTTTTTGAAATGTGCAACTAGCTTACAGTAAGATTAAGTCTGCTCCGATTAACATTGACACTTCAGGGTTTGACGTAAAACACACTATGTATTTGCAGATACTGACAGTTACTCTACAAAGCATAATCTCATTATAGACCTGCTGACTGCACAAAGAACGCAGAGGAGCATACTGTCATTGAGGCTCGATCAAGGCTGCAACCAATGATAGTAAAGGCATTTTGTAGTACAGTATAATGTACGTGTGTGTGTGTGTGTGTGTGTGTGTGTGAGAGATGCTGCTACAAATGTTTACACTTGATTGGAAGGAAAAATAAGACCCATATCACTGTCATTTGTTCTCTATCAGCATCTGCACCTTGTACACCAGATCTCTTGCCAAGGTCAAAATCTGCTTGATGTTGTGATGCTCAGCCATCTCTGAAAGACAAGACCAGGTTCATTAATATTTCTATTTTCTACACCGCTCAGTCTGGTCAGTGTTGTGTGTGTGTGTGTGTGTGTGTGTGTGTGTGTGTGTGTGTGTGTAGGGGCGAGGGGGGTATTTTAGCTGGCTGTGGAGGAAAGGCAGACTGTACCCTGTATGAGTCAGCAGTCAATTGCAGGCGACTTCCTAGAGCCATAATTATTCAAATTAGAACTTACTACGCCAGCAAGACATATTGAAGTACTTAAACTACTGGTTGCAACATTAAATGTAGGTGGTTGATAAAAGGAGAGCTTTCTTGCTTTTAATCACCAGCAAAATCTATCACGAAGGGATTGAAGTGACCGTGAAAACATTCAGCTTCACGAGGTTTTACACAACATGGCATTGACTGTTCAGGAATGATTGCCATTTCACACAGAACATCTTCATTTTCACAAGCACAAAAGTACAATTGACATAATTGTAAACATTGCCAAAAATTGAGGTGCAGATGACTGTTAATTAAGGTCGGTGTGTAGTATTTGGAAAGCTTCTTAGGAAAGTGGAAAAAGCCAAATGATGACAAAAGAATTTAAAACTTCCAGGACAATATCGCCGTCCTACTTCCATCCATCCATCCATTTTCCGACCCGCTTACCCTTACAAGGTTCGCAGGCTGTGCTGGAGCCTATCCCAGCCGTCTTCGGGCAGTAGGCAGGGGACACCCTGAACGGGTTGCCAGCCAATCGCAGGGCACACACAGACGAATAGCAATCCATGCTTACACTCACGCTGAGGGACAATTTAGAGTGTTCCATCAGCTTACCATGCATGTTTTTGGAATGTGGGAGGAAACCGGAGTACCCGGGGAGAACATGCAAACTCCACACAGGGAGGCCGGAGCTGGAATTGAACCCGGTACCTCTGCACTGTGAGATCAACGCGCTAACCACTCGACCATCGGGCCACCCTCATTTTTAATACTTGGATCAAAATCTTTTCTAACACAATCAATTGTGAAGTGTATTGGACTATAAGCTCTGCTCATATTTAGTATAAATTCAGTATAAAAGTCATAGGAGAGGTGGATAATGACATTACACATGCTGGAAAAAAACAAGAAAAAAACCCATCAAGATTTCTTGAAGACAAAGAACTGCAATACTGTATAATGGCCAAATCTAATGAGCAACCATAAAGACTTGTGTTTTACCGTTAAAAAATTTTATAATTTCAGTGAAGTCCATGTTGTTTTCCAGGATGATGTCCCTGTAGATCTCCACTAGAGCCAAGGCGATGAAGAGGACAAAATGACTCGAGGAGGCAAACTTGGCCGCCCAGATGGTTTCCCACGCAGCAAAAACATCATCGTAGACCAGCTCTGCAAGGGAAAGCACAAAGGGCTTGGATCAAACCAAATAAGTACAAAGTAGACGAAATTAATGCCTGTAAGATTTGATGTCTCTTTTTCCACTGAAAGTTGCCTTTTCTCAGCAACACAATTCTCCAGATACAAAGGCAAAATCGCTTTTTGCACATCAGGCTAAAAAGACGTGTTAAAACCCAAATATGGCTTATAGACAGACATCTCTCAGTCCGCTAATTGGTACAAACTCTGTCATGTGTACCTCGCTTGAAGTCTAAGAGGAACCAGCGGTAGCAGAAGTAGAAGTGAGTGTAGTCTCCGTTTTGGTGCATCAGCTCAAACAGCTCTGAATCCAGGATCTACAGTAAAGTAAAGCAGGGATCAAAACAGATTTTAAAGGAAAAATAATCATTGCTGGAAAAAGGTTAGTTCCAGTATGGGTGTGAAGCTGAACAGATGAATTTCATGCGCAACTGGTCCAACTTGTATTGGCTTGTATGAAAACGTGGCTGATGCTGCCTTACTTGGATCAGAGAGCGCATGTTGGCAAAGTGCGTGTCCATCGCCCCTCCATGTGGAAAGTTTTGATTCATCCTCTTCATGAGCTCCGTGAAACAGCTAAAGGCCATGGCCTCTGAGACAGCAAGAGATGAAAAAAGATGCCACAGCCGAAAAGCGGACGAGGAAATAGAAGAGGCGATGGAGTGTTGTGACTCACCATCATCCAGAATGACGAGAAGTGGAGCCAACAAGTCACACATACCCTGAACATATCCGATGTCGAGGTGCCTCCAGATGTAGCTGCAAATACACAATCAAGAAAGGGATCAAAACATCAATCCAGCTGTAACAAAGCACTTTACAGAACATTTAAAATACGACGGCCAAGAAATCTCAATATTGATCCATATATAAGGCGCATCGGATTATAAAACGACTGTCGGCAAACAAACCTCTTGTTGGTTTGTTTCATCCTCTAAATTGAAGTGTTAGCTAATATTCTATATCATATACAAATACATAGCAGATGGTTCCAGCGAGACAGCAGTTGGATGTACTAGAGAGCCATAAAATCCAAGACAAATCAGAATTGTAAGTTTTTGACTGACCCAGGCCAGCCCTATTTTTACCATTAAGAGATTCAGTCTGTCACTGTTGTACCTGCACATGATGTTACGGAGCTTTTCCAGGTTGACGGGAGTGAAGTACCAGTAGTTCCTGTCACAGCGCTGTACGTCCTTTTCAATGCGGTGCAAATTCAACGTGTACAAGTCTAAAAGCTCTTGCTGAAAACCCAGAACAATCAACACATGCATGAACTCACCGGTTAATCGATAGAGTTTGGATTCGAGACTATGAGTCTTTGAAAAGAGCAATACATACGGAGAAGCCGCCCCCAGCAGACTGTTGCGAGTTGGCTTCCGCGGTGTCCGCGCAGCCATCCAGAGACTCAAAGTGAGGGTAAAGGCTCTCCATCTCAGGCTCCTCAGACAATATGGATTCAGTGCCTTCCGGACTAGGCTTTTCCTGCCCACCCTCGGGTCTGAGATCCGTGTAAGGGGCCGAGTCCTCAGAGGAAGACAAGGGCTCACAGCGAGCCTTTCTGCTCCAGGGCACCATGGAAACATTGGCTTTGGGAATCTCCTCCATCTCTAAGGCTGAGGGAGACTCATCAGACTCAGTGAGGACCTGAGCTTCTGCCTTCTGAGAGGCACAGTAGGCTTCTCTTGCTCTCGACACCCTCGTGTCTGTAGATAAAGACAGTTTCTTGCCAACTTCAGGTGTCCTGGGATTTATGGTGCCAGCTTCTCTTCTCGCCCCCTGTGATGTCTCACCTTGCTTGGATTGGTCTTCCACTTTAAAACATTCAGTCTGACGCTCTCCTGCAGTTTTTGTCACGTCTTTGTTTTTCAGTCTTTGCTCAGCATAATCTTGGGATTCTGTACACGTTCCTGGTGTGAACATACTGTCTTTGTCAGGCACTTCTCTTCCTTCACTCTCGACTGAGGAACCACCTCCACGCTGAGCCTCCTCTACTTTAGGATGCTCTGACTTGTTGGACTCTTCCACTACATCTAGCACTTCAGTCTTGGTCGCATTGGGTTTCTCGCGCTTGTCCTGCTCTGTCAGACCTGCATCCTGAGGAGGTTTGGCCGAAGCTCTCGGAGCAGCCTCTGGTGCAGCGCCGTCCTCTGTGCTGAGCGAGCCGTCCGACAGGCCGGAGGTAACTGAGAAGTTGCGGGAAGAGGGATGCCCCGAGTCGGGAGAGCTTGGGCCATTGTGGACTGCCCCGTTGTTCATTTTTGGCACCTGCTTGGCTTCTTCACGCTTGGATTCTGTCTCGATCTGCTCCACCTCTTCTACAGACTCAAAAACCTGAAAGAACAAAGCCCAAAAGGAAGCAGACTACTCCGGGGGGAGGGATGGGACGATGTGGATAACTAGCAGGAAGAGAGTAAAGGGGTTCCGCTTTAAAACATCATGCAACCTTCTCGTTGTATCTTGTTAAATGGTGATATCAAGTAGAGTCGAAAATGTTTTGTGTGCTGCTGGTGTAACGCGCTGAGTGTGATACCTGTGTGCTGGTGCTGGAGTCACTCTGCAGACGAGCCAGACTCTGCCTGTCTGAACTCTGGGAGGACCGGGACTGGGAGGTTAAGGACAACCAGGCCAAGATGTCATTGTATGAAATATCAAAAATGATTCCTGTTAGCGTCACCACAGCTACCTTAAAAAAAGTAACTTTACTGATTACTTTAAAAGTAACTTTATTTGAAAATTAACAGTCAGATTACAAGTTACTAATTAGTTACATTCAACAGTTGCCGACAATCCCGCTTGACATAAACCAACTTAAAAAAAAAAAAACAACTATCATAACCAATTATTTTTTTATTAAAAAAGAGTCTTGATGGATTTCACTTAACATAAATGGGCTACTTGTTTAAAAAAAAAAAATAGTCATCCTAGACTTCATTTAAAAAACATTTTGTTCAGGGAGACTGCTTTGGCCTGACATATTGAACTGTTAATAGTGTCATGGCAAAACTTAACATTTATAATCTACACTGTTAATGCAAATATCTCTCCTCCGTTGTTATTTTTTACGTGACATGTGACATGCCGCATAGAGTACATGACGTCACTCTCCCAGAGGGGGATGCTAAATTGTGAAGTCCCACAATGCTTACATATTCTATAGTGTCCAGTTGTTTGCTGTGCGTCTTTATGCAGGCATAGGGTCTCCTCCTGTATTTTATAATTTGTGAATGATAAGTTTTGTTCCTTCTATGTTTGAGGGAACACCATGTTTGAAACATGTGATTCCTATTCAACTGTTGTCAAATGCTATTCACCGCTGCACCACAGAGGCAGTGAATGCCATTACCACTTGGTGGTAAGCGTCACGAAGATTTCTATAAGCTGCTTGTCACATGCATATTTTTGGGAATGTGGACAAAAATGCACACTCGGCAAATGAAGTTTCCATGCTTGTAGCTTTGCATCACCTCATTGCTGACGGTTGAGTCATGATGGACCATCTTTGAACTGGTACTATCCATGCTCGCCCCCGAAGAGCACTTGGCTAAAGCTGCAGCGTGCTGCTCCTTCTCCCGCTGCCGAACAATTTCCTCACAGCCGAGCCATTCGCGCATGGTCTGCTGGTAGCACAGGCGCACCTGCTCATCCACCTGCAGTCAGAAATGAAAGGTCAGCGTGGGAAAAGATTTCTACGGGGTGGCGGGGGGGTGGGGGGGGGAGCCTTCGTTGTGAAAAGCGTCTCACCTCCTTCCTTTCTGTTTCAGACATTCCAAACTGGTAATGCCCCAAAAGAAATGGCCACACTTCCTTCCGCAAAGACGGGTCCACGCCGCCGAAATAGACCAGACGAAGCAGCTCTTGCTCCTTGTAGGTCTGAAAACGAAAACATCTATTGTCACTTTTATGTACAAAAGCAAGGCTCTTTTTATTTCCACAAAAATGTGCACTAGTCAGAAAATGATAGATGCGAGAGTCTCTAGGTTTGTTCTCTTCATTCTTAATTGGGGCGAGATGTAATTGCCTCACAATGGGGGAAAAAAAAATTAAAGATTATGTTTTGCGTGTTAATTTCATCAGCCAGGACCACGCTTGGAAGATTCACAATGCTGATGCACAATCCCTACGTGGACAGTTATACTGACAGAGCCATTAGCGACGCTTCATGCACACGGCTGCGAGACTAATGATGTGAGCAACATAATTAGCGGAGAATGAGAATGGGTGGGACGGCTGAGTGGCAAGCGACAGAGAAAAGGAGGGAGGCTGTAAGGGGACATGCATTTGTGTGTGTGTGTGTGTGTGTGTGTGTGTGTGTGTGTGTGTGTGTGTGTGTGTGTGTGTGTGTGTGTGTGTGTGTGTATAGGAAGATGTGCTTAATGGGAAATTTGTGAGGAATGCTTACGTTACAGTCCTGCAGGAACATCTGCCACACATCTGCAGTGAGTCCTTTGCACGCGTCGCAAGGCAAGTCGGGCGACACGATGGTGTGATTGACGAGAGCCGAGAGATGAGTGCGTACAGTGGACAGGTGACGGCAGTATGCCAACCCTGGTTGATGAGACGGGACAATATTCAAACCTTCTATGGAGGTTCCTGCTGATTAAAATTAAGATATCAATGCTTGAAAGCCAGGAGATACTGTGTGCGCGCTGAAGCATTATTATACCATTCGAATATCGTGTATGAGAAAATATTCCCTCTCCTAGACTTTTATTGAGCCATGGATGAGGTGCAGAGTGTTACAGCTATAATAGCGGTGTTTTAAAACATCCTCTTCCTGAGATAATGAAATGTCCCCACAGATTACTTTGGTCCATCCTCATTCAGATGATTCACAGCACAACAAAAATGTTTCATCTTGCAAATAGATTTTCGAGATACATTTTTCGCTTCAAATAGAATTAGCTGATAATTTACTCTGACAGATGACACATGATTGATATTAGAATTATCAGGAATTTGCTACATACTAACTGCATCCAGGATGCAAGGACAAGATTGTTGAACAGTTTTTTTCTCTCATAAAGGACAATAATGAATGAATGTATTTTTTCAAATGACTTTTGCAATAATTATGTGCCATATATGCCAAAGTTGTACTGAGGATGGGAGAGGTGGACCTGTCCAATGTCTGCAGTAGTGCATCCTGACAATCCAAGAGTGAAAATGCTTTCATTTCACTATTTGATCCCAATAAATTCTTCTAGCATTGTGATTATGGAATGTCATGGCCATATCTCCATACAGGGAAGAGACACATTTTGAAGAAGAAAAACAAGTTCATTCAGTATATTCACTCAGGCCGCTAAAAAAACGCTTTTGGTCAAATAACATTTTTGAACCTCGACTTGACTCAACGAAATCTGATCCAGCACATAAGACTTCCTCCTTAGACTTGTACAGTGAAGCTCTCGACATGATGGCCGCATCACCTTAACTTTCTTTCTTCTTATTCCGATGTGCCCATCATTTGAAAACAATTGAGACCGATTAGATTGCGTAACCTTTTTCCATTGTTTCACTGTTGCTTGCCTTTAGTACTCCGACCAACCCTGACAGACCACATGCCCTTCTTCCATTGTTCTCTTGCCCTTCTTCCTCCGTATCTTGAGACGAAAGATATGGAGAAACTATCGACCTTTTGTTGGCGTCAACATCCATTTTTGAGGCGCACAATTCCAGCGGAAAGGTGAAGAGTATGAAATGAAACGTTCACATACAGCCATAAAATGCCCTGGAGATGATCTGATACTTCATGTTGTCACATAGCAGCTTCAGGGGAGTCCTGAAGAGAAACAAGAACAATGTCACAACTCCGGTCATGTTTACACAAACCTTAATGTTACATTTTTATACATGCGGTTGACCTGACGGGGGATCAACGCCTCCAGCGGAGGATAATGAAGCTTCATCTAACTCCAACTGTCATGTACAAAACACCAACCACATGCCCTGACTTAGTTCCAATTACCATTTTATCTGCTTTGCTTGTTCTCATCGTCCCCGCACATTCTCATGTCACTGAGGAAAATGTCACACGTTTCCATCTATTGCAACATCCCGCTGTCGTCTCCGCATGGACAGATGTGACCAGCCGGTGACTGCGCCTCGGCAAAGCTTAATTGCTTTACACAAAGCAAGAGCTTATTTGAAGCCCTGATGTGATTATTTCTCACTCTCTCACCTCTCTTGGTTGCAGCCTTTGGGTGTGGAGCCATCAGAGAGGCTGCCCTGGGAGCAGGACGAGCACGAAGACTTCCTGAGAGTAGGATGCCACATCGCAGAACTCTGGTCCATCAAATCTGGTGGAGTCACTGCAGAAGGCACATACGCACGCACACGCATCATTACTGTCACCGTCAACATGTAATTGCTTCCTGCGCATGGGCATTAGCGGTTAGATGAGCAAATAATTTCATCTCGGAAGGAATTGTGCGGTTCAATGCGCAATGAGCTTAAAAAGTCCATTGTTTGCACTGTTGGATCATACTTAAAACAAAATAACAAATGATCGGGAACACGGTTTTAAAGACTGACAACATCGAACATCATAACCACGCAAGCAAAAGCCTTTCTTGGCAAGGCGCCTATAATCAATCCATCACTTGTCAGTCCTCCAGTTAATTGAAGGCTACGTTGTCGTAACGCATGAAAGAAGGTGTGACAAGGCAATAGGATGGAGTCGGTGGGGGTTTTATTCTTGGGACACATCAATGAGCATGACCAGAGGCACAAGGGAGGTCAGGAGGATATTAGATGGTGGAAATGAAATGAAGACGGCCACACAAGTCCAGGATGGACAGCAGCTGCATTCTCAGAATGAGGATCTCTTGAGGTCAACCTTGATTTAAAGGAGGCAGCCAAAATCTCTTTCAAAAACAATAACATGTATTGGAAATAAAATCCCTTCACATTTGTAGCCAGCTAGAGGGTTAAAATATGACCAAAAGATGTATCAATAGAACAAATCCTGAACAACATGAATCACCTGAATAAAGCGATAGTGAAGTTGCGACTGATTATCTCACTCAATTATAAAGTTACAAAAGCAATTCATACAGTAAATAACACTATAGACACCATGTAACATTCTAATGTGCTACAAAGGTGAGCAAAACGCAAAGAAAAATGAATGCCTTGTAAAAGACATGTCTCACCAAAGTCTGAGAGGCTATTTGGAAAGAGGATACGGAAGACATAGTCTGTGGCCTCTTCCTCCTCCTTATCTGAGACAGAGTCTGTCGATCCGGATCCCTGAGGAACCCTCTTCTTCAGCTTCGGGAACACCTTGCCCTGCAACAGGAAAAAAATCACATGAAATGAATAACTAACGAGTAATGTGAGAGAACAAACCGAAGCTTACATGTTTGTCATCTAACTGCTATCGGGATGTTTCGACAACATTAAGAACTTCTTTCCGATCCAAGGGAAGAAAATGTACTTGGAGCTTATGTAAGCATTAAACCCTGCCAACCTGTCTGACACTTGAATTTGACAGACATATGAGAAATAAACCTTGTAAAATGGTACTTTTATATTTGAACTGTTTCATTGAATTATGTTCAATTATTCTAAACCTTTGCCTCCCCCCCACCTCCAAAAAAAGAAATATGGACAAACCCAAGCGGATAAAACCTCTTTGGCAACATTTACAAAAGGCAGAAGAAGAAATGATGAATTAATGTGAATTTAAGATGCCGAGCGTCTTGCGTGGCCGTGCTCATTCAGAGTCGTGGAACAAGCGTGGGTGTTTTCTATTCTTCCGTTTGCTCGCGCTGCACGTAATAAAACAAAGCGACTCTCATCATGTGTGCTGGTGCATGCAGTGAGGACATAAAGCCAAAGAGTCATCTTCAGCTGTGCAGTTCATCTATTATTGGTTTATTGATCAGATTGAAAAAAAAGGGGGTTAGCACGAGCATTGTTCCTCCGTAACAATAGCTAACACGAGTCATTTGAGTGCATCGGGAGGGACGACCTAAGGTGCTGACCTTTCCCCTCTGAGACCAGAGAGGAGGATCCAGCTGACCGTGCGGAAGCAGACCATTTTCCAGGCAGGAGAGGAACTGAAGCAGGTGACCTCCTTTAGGGAAGCGAAGTGGAGGCCTTTGGATGCCATCCTGACTGACCAGCACCACTGTGCCTCCGCTGTCGACTGCAGGAAAAATGTTTTCATCACTGCACTTCATTGCCAGCTTTAAAAAAAAAAAAAAAGGGAACTGCAGTGGAAAATGTTTATTGCCTGGGCCTACCTTGTTGATGACAGTGCAAGTACACGATCTCTTCGAGAGGGATTGTCATGGCATAGTCCCAGTACACACTACAAATCATTCAGTGGAAAATAAACATTTTTTTTCCCAAATGAAATAATAGTCAAGCTTGTGCAAAGAGATAAGCAAGGGGCAATCATCAAACCTTCTTACTAAAAGGAAGCACACTGTGACACACGCACACACACACACACACACACACACACACACACACACACACACACACACACACACACACACACACTAACAGAGGAATATTACATTACTGGTTGGTCTGACAGTGTCTGAGTCAATAAACCACCTGCAGGCTGCCTGTCTGCTGAAAATAAGCCTAATTAGATGAGCTGTGCATACACAGTCTGTGAGACACAATTGCACACACAATGCACATGCACGCACGCACACACACGCAAACACACACACACACGCAAACACACACGCACGCGCACATTGTATCATTCAGAAACAAAGGCGTGTTTAAGTGTTTTGCTAAAAGCAGCGTAATCTTGCATCCTGGCGTTATTTTGCCCACAAAGACACGCCATCGCATCATCACCTTCGTTCATAGTCCAAATCGCCAACAGAGCCGTTCATAAGTTGATTGGGTGTCCACTTCAGTGTCATGAGGTCGGCCGTCTGATGAAGGGAGAGATAACCCGGGATAGCCTCCATGTCGTCCCTCTGCAACAAGCCATGAGGACAGATGGTTTCATCCCAGGCATAATGGAACAGACAATGAAGGACTTACTTTGTTGAGTTTTGACTTAAAAGCATAGTCGGTATAGCAGGGGTGGGCAAACCTTTCTGCTCAAGGACGACATTTGATTTACAAATTGGACAGATGGGGCAGGTTTATAAAAACAAAAAAAAAAAAAACATAGCAACAGAGCAGGCTATGCTTTGCCCACATCTGATGTGTTGGTTGGTTCAAGCATTCATGAAATGAAAGAAAACATTGCTCCGTGTTCAAATAATTTTTCTAAATCAATAATAATAACCGAATGACTAACATTGTTATTAGTATTTTTTGGTGGTTGTAGTTTGCACTTGCGTAGAGCTGTGCAGGTTAATAAAAGTCCTTCCAATATTATGAGAACCTGACTTGGCTTGTGTTGTTCATCGATTGAGTTTCTTCATTCAACACTTACCGGCTGAACGAGCACATTGTTTTTGCCAAACAGCAGTGTGGCCCTGTTGTTTTGATGCAGTGACTCCACGTAGTCGCGCGCCGATGGCGAGGGTGAGGGGCGCTCGTCCATGCTGCTGCTGGAGTGACGCTTCTGGATCTGAAATGTAACAAATTCAAAAGAGTGGCAGTGCTTAAAAAAAAGACACACTACGTCAAGTGTAAATGTTTATTGTAATGTTTTGTTTTGACACATACCGACTTGCAAAGATTCATTTGAATCCTGCCACATTCGCACAAGCTGCGCCCGATTCCTTACTTACACACAATGCAGGCCTCTTGGTGGGCGAGTCCTGCCTGCAGTAACCACTGTGGATGCGATGCCTTTGCACCAACTCGTCAGCCGAGGGATCGGTCCAGAAGTGGTCGGCCGTCTTCATCTTCGTATACTCCAAAGCACAAGGTCCCACTATCACGGGGGGGGGAATATATTTACATCAGCTGTAAAATCATGTACATGCTCAAATACATCACAAATATGATGTGCTATAAACATTGAATGCCAATACTCTGCATTGCAAATTATCATGCAAATGATCATTTTTTTCCAGATTTTCCTAACTAGCAAATGACAGTCATCATAATTGAAGTTATAGAATTTAATATCTACCATTATCATTTGATAGGATGGAATTTGAATGATTTTCTACAAAGCTTCAAATGCCCTGTCCCGAGTTGCAGCGCGCAATAAGGTTTCAAAACATTTTATAGGTTGGAAAGAAGTGAAAATAGTCATCTGCTGGAGTTGCAGCATCAGCATCAAAGCCTATCGAAAACGTCTTAACAGATGGAGTTAGATAACCGGTATAACATAGGAGTGCTTGTTTTGACAGCGTGCCACCTCCAGATTCACAATTCTTGCATCCATTGAACTTGTGGGTTTTTTGCCTTTTTCCGCTTGAATTTCTTTGTAGGATGTCAGAATAGCTTCCCAGAGCTGCCGCTTGGATGTCAACCTCCGCCCACCCTTATAGATCTTTTGCTACTGCCTCCTCCCTCACAGATCTTTTTGCCTGGGGATGTTCCAAAGGTTCTCAACAGGATTTAGTTCAGGGAAGGACGGGCTCCATCCCATGAGTTTTTCTCCCTTTCTGCTCCTAGCAGCCGATGAGGCATGATAATGAGCTATTCCTTGCAGCATGAGATGGCGCAGCTTCATGCATGAAGATGATTTTGTGATGAGAGGCACACTTTTTCTTTTGTTCAGAAACTTGACAGAAGTCATTTTCACACCCTCAGCGCTGCCACATCTTCGCTGACATCGTAGCCTTTTTTGGGAAACGGTGGCCAGTTTCATGCGGCAAGGAATACCTCCCCTCTCACTGACCCTACATGATTGGATTCTATCATTTGCATCGACCATTACAAACGACGAGGTTCCCACTTCAGTGTAGGCCGAACGATCATCCGGCGTGTTTACAGAGCGATCCTGTGACGTTTGCTTGCTTCAGTGCACGAGAAGAAGCGAGAGTCGTGGCAGGACAACTCGTGAATGTTCTCTCGCAGCTCTCCACCACGGCACCTTACATCAATAAA
>NW_017805009.1:3704204-3716685 GCF_001891065.2 Hippocampus comes
CACCCACACACACACACACACACACACACACACACACACACACACACACTAACAGAGGAATATTACATTACTGGTTGGTCTGACAGTGTCTGAGTCAATAAACCACCTGCAGGCTGCCTGTCTGCTGAAAATAAGCCTAATTAGATGAGCTGTGCATACACAGTCTGTGAGACACAATTGCACACACAATGCACATGCACGCACGCACACACACGCAAACACACACACACACGCAAACACACACGCACGCGCACATTGTATCATTCAGAAACAAAGGCGTGTTTAAGTGTTTTGCTAAAAGCAGCGTAATCTTGCATCCTGGCGTTATTTTGCCCACAAAGACACGCCATCGCATCATCACCTTCGTTCATAGTCCAAATCGCCAACAGAGCCGTTCATAAGTTGATTGGGTGTCCACTTCAGTGTCATGAGGTCGGCCGTCTGATGAAGGGAGAGATAACCCGGGATAGCCTCCATGTCGTCCCTCTGCAACAAGCCATGAGGACAGATGGTTTCATCCCAGGCATAATGGAACAGACAATGAAGGACTTACTTTGTTGAGTTTTGACTTAAAAGCATAGTCGGTATAGCAGGGGTGGGCAAACCTTTCTGCTCAAGGACGACATTTGATTTACAAATTGGACAGATGGGGCAGGTTTATAAAAACAAAAAAAAAAAAAACATAGCAACAGAGCAGGCTATGCTTTGCCCACATCTGATGTGTTGGTTGGTTCAAGCATTCATGAAATGAAAGAAAACATTGCTCCGTGTTCAAATAATTTTTCTAAATAAATAATAATAACCGAATGACTAACATTGTTATTAGTATTTTTTGGTGGTTGTAGTTTGCACTTGCGTAGAGCTGTGCAGGTTAATAAAAGTCCTTCCAATATTATGAGAACCTGACTTGGCTTGTGTTGTTCATCGATTGAGTTTCTTCATTCAACACTTACCGGCTGAACGAGCACATTGTTTTTGCCAAACAGCAGTGTGGCCCTGTTGTTTTGATGCAGTGACTCCACGTAGTCGCGCGCCGATGGCGAGGGTGAGGGGCGCTCGTCCATGCTGCTGCTGGAGTGACGCTTCTGGATCTGAAATGTAACAAATTCAAAAGAGTGGCAGTGCTTAAAAAAAAGACACACTACGTCAAGTGTAAATGTTTATTGTAATGTTTTGTTTTGACACATACCGACTTGCAAAGATTCATTTGAATCCTGCCACATTCGCACAAGCTGCGCCCGATTCCTTACTTACACACAATGCAGGCCTCTTGGTGGGCGAGTCCTGCCTGCAGTAACCACTGTGGATGCGATGCCTTTGCACCAACTCGTCAGCCGAGGGATCGGTCCAGAAGTGGTCGGCCGTCTTCATCTTCGTATACTCCAAAGCACAAGGTCCCACTATCACGGGGGGGGGAATATATTTACATCAGCTGTAAAATCATGTACATGCTCAAATACATCACAAATATGATGTGCTATAAACATTGAATGCCAATACTCTGCATTGCAAATTATCATGCAAATGATCATTTTTTTCCAGATTTTCCTAACTAGCAAATGACAGTCATCATAATTGAAGTTATAGAATTTAATATCTACCATTATCATTTGATAGGATGGAATTTGAATGATTTTCTACAAAGCTTCAAATGCCCTGTCCCGAGTTGCAGCGCGCAATAAGGTTTCAAAACATTTTATAGGTTGGAAAGAAGTGAAAATAGTCATCTGCTGGAGTTGCAGCATCAGCATCAAAGCCTATCGAAAACGTCTTAACAGATGGAGTTAGATAACCGGTATAACATAGGAGTGCTTGTTTTGACAGCGTGCCACCTCCAGATTCACAATTCTTGCATCCATTGAACTTGTGGGTTTTTTGCCTTTTTCCGCTTGAATTTCTTTGTAGGATGTCAGAATAGCTTCCCAGAGCTGCCGCTTGGATGTCAACCTCCGCCCACCCTTATAGATCTTTTGCTACTGCCTCCTCCCTCACAGATCTTTTTGCCTGGGGATGTTCCAAAGGTTCTCAACAGGATTTAGTTCAGGGAAGGACGGGCTCCATCCCATGAGTTTTTCTCCCTTTCTGCTCCTAGCAGCCGATGAGGCATGATAATGAGCTATTCCTTGCAGCATGAGATGGCGCAGCTTCATGCATGAAGATGATTTTGTGATGAGAGGCACACTTTTTCTTTTGTTCAGAAACTTGACAGAAGTCATTTTCACACCCTCAGCGCTGCCACATCTTCGCTGACATCGTAGCCTTTTTTGGGAAACGGTGGCCAGTTTCATGCGGCAAGGAATACCTCCCCTCTCACTGACCCTACATGATTGGATTCTATCATTTGCATCGACCATTACAAACGACGAGGTTCCCACTTCAGTGTAGGCCGAACGATCATCCGGCGTGTTTACAGAGCGATCCTGTGACGTTTGCTTGCTTCAGTGCACGAGAAGAAGCGAGAGTCGTGGCAGGACAACTCGTGAATGTTCTCTCGCAGCTCTCCACCACGGCACCTTACATCAATAAACATACACTAGCCTACTGTGAAATGAAAACCTCTCTGACAGTCCCAATCAAAACAGGGCGTTTTTATCATGATTACGTTGAAAGGCATTTTTTTTTTCATCCATCTCCTGCATTAGAATTCATCAGATTCTTTATCAATAACCATGGCTACTAAGTAAGCACCAATCTGATTCCATGTGAAATTAAACTCGTCGCTGTGATTCACAGAAACACATTTAGGCTTCAGTGGAGGTGCAATTAACACCACAGGAAAGCTTTTAGTCGGAATTTCGCCGCTAAGACCACTGATATCCCGCATTTTGATGAATGAATGAACCAAATACACGTTTGTTAGAAAACGCCAGTAAGAGCTTGCTAATAAAGTCGCAAATTACCCAGCAGAGAAGCAAGGATAGGTCCGTCTACAGGGTCCATTAGAACAGCCTCTTTCTCATAATATTTACTGGAAGACAGATAAATGGGTCAGATAGGAGACAGATAGGAGACAGAGAGCCTTCCTGCACAATCCGCAGGCACGACATTTTATACTGTGTAAAGCACCTGCTGTTTTCCGCCAGGAAGAGGACAATCTTGTCCAGCACCTTCTCGAAAAGAGCTGTCCGAATCCAGAGGTTCTTCATGGCCTTTGGAGTGAGGCTGGGAAGCCGAGGCATTCGCCGCAGACTGTCCTGGCTTTGCAAACTTTGGCTTCGTCTGCAAGTAGACATCAGAAAGTCGCAGAGAAATAATGACGTGTCCGGAAGCGACAGAGAATCGTTGTCTGCTGTCCGCTCCACGTTATTCGCTCACTTAGTTTCTATAATCTGCTCCAGCGCCTGGGCCTTCTTGCACAGCTCCTCGGCCGGGGGAAAGCTCTTGCCCACCTTCATGAACAGGGCGGCTATTTTGTTGCTTCGAAGAAAACCAGCCGCTCGACGTTTCAACCCGTGCAAAACACATGCCTCCACCGCAGCTGTTTGAGTACAAAAGGTTGGGGGGGAAAAAAAAACCAAAAAAACGCATGTCATAAAATCCGCAGATTAATGCAAATGTGTGTTTTTTTTTTTTAATATTCATGATACAACAAACAATCAATACATTATTCATAAAATAAGAAATGGTCTTATACTATTTTGTTTTCTCTTGTTAAACAGCACAATAAACTCACCAAGACCGGGGTACCGGTGGCCATAAAAACTCTACACTCCTGTTCAAATGGATTGGATTGGATTGGATAAACTTTATTGTCAAATGTACTGTATGTGTAACATACAGCACAGATGAAATTTCTTCCCTCTCAACATAAAACAAGAGGAGCCGCTGCGGGTGTCCGCGCAGCTATTTGTGATGAAACAAAAACAAAAACAAAAAACCACGGTAAATAATTTCAAGACATTTTCCACAATTAATGTGACCTAAAACCTGTACAAATCAACAGATTTTTTAAAGAATCTTTTCGAGAGGTCACGACAAAACGATGAAATGCATTTGGTTGAACACGTGCACACACGAACCAATCACCTTCAAATCACATGCTGGATCAAAAGTACTGTTTCTTCGTCGCAGAAATACTCAAAAGTACAACGAACACTTGAACAATCACCACAATGAGCAGAAAAGCCGATTGCCCTCTCCTTGAAGGCCTACATGCAGGCAGCACCTGAGGCTGTGTTGACATTTGAGCCCTCTTTAGGACTAATCCTGGGCCTCTGTTCACATGGGGTCACATGGAAGACCGTGGTTGCCGTGGCAACCCCTGTTGATAGCGAGATCGGAGATAGAGCTTCGGAAGAGCTCACATGGAGGGAGGGAGGGAGGGAGGGAGCGGCAGCCGAGCCTCATCAGCATCATAATCTGTGTTTTCATCATCCAGACTCCTTCAAACATAGCGTCTCATCTCCTGCATCCTGCCGCTCGGTAAATGGGAACCGGACTCTTTTGCTGTCACCGCCGAAACCACTTTCACGGTGGCGCCAAGCGAGGTGTAACTTCAGCGCTGCCAATGAAACTGCTCGTTTTCCAAAAAACAAAACAAAACAAAACAAAACAGTACCGCACGGACAAGCCTGCATCTTCCTTGATTTGTTTGACTCACTGTTTCCTTTTGATGCTGTTCACCAAAACCATTTCAACCGGCAAGACGTCTCACAAAGTGTGATAGTTTGCAAAAATCGACCGAGTCATCATGGATGCTGATTGTCCGTGGAAAAACAACAAAAACATGCGTGTACAATACATTTAGCCAAGTATAGAGGGGGAGGGATCTAAAAAGCCTACATGTTTGTGATGTTAAAAAAAGAGACCAAGATAAATGACTTCAAAGCTTTTTCCATTATTAAATTGAACTGAGAATAATGTGGTTGCAAGAGTGTGCACACTCTATCACTGGGACGTGGCTGCGTTCAGAATAATATTCAAATTCATGTTAAATGAGAGTCAGCACACCAATTAAAGTGCCTCTGCACCAGATACATTTCGGATGACGCGGTGGGCTTTTCCTGACATTTAATTGCTTAGTTGCACATGCATGAGTGTTTAGTGCGAACGCAGCCTGCTCTTTCGAACTGTTCGTAATTTCCTTTGCCTTGACTATAAGATCCCCGTTTCCGCTGAAGAAAAACAGCCCCGAAGCAGGACATTGTCACCACCGTGCTTCACACGGGTAGATGAGGCCTCATAAAACGCTGCAGCACATTAGGCAAACTGCTTTGATACTGTATTGGCACGGTGTCGGTGCTGTGTCAATCTGTCGCTAAAGAGGACACCTGCTGGATCTTACATCAAAGCAGTGCAGACAGTCGATATACAATATTGTTAAGTTATGTTTGTATTGTATCTTATTTTGTATTATTTCTGTTTTGATCCAAGCGTAAAATATCTTTGAAATATAAGGTCAAGAAATAATGTGAACATGTGTCTCTGTTAATATCTGTTCATAAAAATAGTCCCATACATGAAACACATGTCAATATTATTTTAGTATGCATATTCATTCATTCACTTGGGGATTGAACACACGCTGTCAACTTCGATACGTGGGGCGAAATGTCCCGCAGCCTCATGAACCCTTTCATGCACCCTGTAACCTGATAAGATGATAAGCTGTCCACTGTAGTAACCCTGAAAGGGTCAAAGTGACTTGCACCCTGTAGAAAGCACGGAAAGTGAAAGGAAAAATACTTATTTGTCGATAAGAGATGAAAATGGTTCCACAAGGTGACTCCTTTCTTCTTCTTTTGGGGAAAAATAGAGCTTCAAAAGATGTGTGATTTATTAATCAGAGATGCACTTCCTGAGAAAGTTCGGCGCCTCCGTACCCAGTAGCAATTGAGCGATACATATTAGTCATGCGTCATTTTCCTCCAAATGATATGCGCGCGGACATGGAGGTTTCATTCTCCTTAACTCGACACGTGCGCCGACATGTCAATGCGCATGAACAATCACTACTTTCCTGTAATGTGTTCTTTGGTGAAGAGCAGTGTGTCTTTGTGCCAAACATATCTTTTGGAATTATGGTCCAAAAAGTTCAACCTTGGTTTAATGGGACCACATAACATATTTTCCCTCACTTGTGTTTGAGAGATTCAGTGTATGGTCCAATGACATCAAGAAATGAAAGGAAGGAATGACGAACGGTTCAAAATAGCAGTCAGTGTTAATACAAAACCTTCAGACTTCTCATATATAGGAGAGAAAAAATTAAAAGCCCACTAGAACAGCTATTTGGGTTAATCAGAGGTAGTCTAAATGGTGGCAGGTGTGCATCAACTCACGTGTTTGACGGTAATTTGTGAATTCTGAACACAGCTCCATCCCAGTTAGAAGAGGCTGTGCACACTTGTGCAGCCACATTTTCTCAGTTTATTTATTTTCAACTCTCTTGGGAACATTAAAAATATATAAGACTGAGTTGGACGAGTGAGAGGTCACATTAATGATGGAAAAAAAAGTCACAAAACCCTGGCATTTTTAGCAGGGGCGTGTCGACTTTTTATATTCACTGTATGTTCTGATAGAAATCGACAGTCTGTAGATCCTCGATACAATGGCCCTAAATAATTCAAATGAGGGCCATTAAACACCAGTCACATCATTTGTTTTCACGCCACACTATCTTCATTGCGTCTCAGCGGTTCTGACTTTCTATGGCAGCTCATCAAAGAAGCCACGATGTTGAAGGCTAATTGCTCCCTGGAGAGTCGGCTGAGCTCGTCTCCCCTCCTCCATTTGCTCAATTCGAGTCTACACGGACCACAACCCAAAGAGGGTGGTAACAAGAGCCACGGCGAGATGGCGCGAGAGGGGGAGGATGCGAGGAGGAAGGTGCCTGACAACAAAACAGAGCATGGAGAGGGTCCATTAAGATAAATGACGGTCGGAAGAAAACACTCTCCTCCGACTGACCGGCCTGGCTTTTAAAAGATTCAAAGGATAATGTTTATACTGACAGCAAAGGAACTCCACGACACTCTCCCATGAATACGCTATTAAACACAAACCCGACAACATTAAATATTAAACACACTGAAGCGTTGTGTAAACGGAGACGTTCAATCATATTTTAATAAAATCTGTGGAGTGCGCGACACCGTATTTCTATAACTTTTCACTCGCTAAACTGTGAAACGGGATTTTGGAAGAATGTGCAACATCATTTAGCTACACTGAAGTTCATTTCCTCATAGGATGTGAAATGCGAAAATTCTAATACACCATGCTCTCTCGCATTCACAAACACACACACACACACACACACACACACACACACACACACACACACACACACACACACACACACACACACAAAAAAAGCACTGAAGATTTGATATGTGCATTCTCTTTTTTGATAACAATTTGCAACAAAACCGTTTGTCCTTCAAGCAATTTGATCTCATTTGCTCTCAGTCCTCCAGTGCTTTTTCCTCCAGGCGCTAACATGCTCATTGATGTGGAATAAGGATTAAATTGAATTAAATGTCACGGTGACCGCAGGTTGAGACAGTTGTAACTGTTCTGACATCTGTTGGGGAATCTGACAAATTAAGTTTTACCATCATCATCATGCAACCGGAAGTCATGTCAGAAATTATTATCATGATTTTAATTTTGTGTTTATGTTGAACCCTTTTACTATCATACAAATATCAAATCAGTCAGTACAAACAGATGAAGTGAACTCCACAAATAAATCTTGTTTTGTCTGAGCCACACAGCTGACAAAGTGTGGCTTGCACGTGGGCAGTGTGTTTCTCACACACTAAAATAATATCAGTCTTCACTAGCACCAATTGCTGAAAAAAAAAAAAAGAACTTCAAATGCCACTGGCTTCACACTAACACCATTTCTAAAACGATGTGTTAATGGACACGTTTATATGAAGCAACTCTCCTAAAAATGTCAAATTAATGAATAAACAATTTGTGTAACCATTCACTTGACTCATGTAGACTATTATTGACAGAAACTTTCCAGTAAGTTTTGCAGTCTCTAAAAGAGACTCACAAATAGGGAGACCTGCTATCAAAAGTACTTTTCTTGTGTTTTTTTTAATTGTTAATAGTATTTACTAGTATTACTTTATATTTGGTTCTATGCGGTATAAATATGTACATTTTTATTAGACTACTGTTAACAGATGCTAAGAAGACAAGTGGAAAATGTGCCATTACAAATCCATCTACTGGTATATTGTCTCAGCAAAATAGATTTTGTCAGGAGCCAGTACAGCAAGTTCTTTTGACAGGAACCACTTGACCTACGAGTGCGCGGTAATCTCTGAGGTAATTAATAATATTAATTAAGGGCCGGTTCCATTTTGGATGGAGGAGTCTTGGGAGTGTTTATTGTGCCTTGTTAAAAAAAAGAAAAGAAAAAGTTGATCACGACAGAGCCATGGCCATATTGGAGAAAGCGCCACAAAAAAAAAAAAAAAAAAAATCACATCACTGTAACATTACCGGGTGCTACTTTCATCTCCTATTCTAGTACCCTTGATAGTTGACTTTTATTACTTTGGAACATTCCTGTAACTCTCGGGCCCCTTCATGATTCATATCGGGTGCTTTTGGGTAGACTAATTATTTTTATGACCATTATTCCCTCTGGAGAAAAACTGACATCGACTGGCATACCGGAACAAATTGTGCGTGACTTGCACTGAATTAATAAACGGGCTGCCATACAGCTCATGCTAATTATGCTAGCACACTCTTAGCTGTAATATGTGTTATTTCTTTCCGTTATCTTTCATACAATCTATCTTGAACAAGAAGCAAAGTCCCGCACCCTCTTGAGGTGTTACAAATGTAATGATACATTTCAATCAAATTTAATTTTGTGAGCAGTATAGTCAGGAGACACAGGGAATGGCTTTTCTGTTGCGGGAGTTGTTCACAGTGCACATTGCCGAAATAAGCATAGGTGTGATCCGGCGTTGTGTTTGCTTACTCACCACAAAGGGAAACAATATGGCTGCTGTCTTCATGAACAAATTTCCTGGTGACCGCTTCCTCCATAATCTGCTTCACCTGTCAATGACAGAGCAGATGCTGCATGACTCACTCATTAATATGCCACAGCTGCACGCGCAGAGTCTCTAAACGGATTGTTGAATGAGCGAGAAATAAATATATTACAGAATAATCTGAAGGGTATCCCGAAAAAAAAAAATGAAGGTAGACAAATGGGGCACTGTTGTTGACAAATCAAAGGGAATAAAAATGGAGTGGGATGAGTGCTAAGTGGCTGAATGAGTCACCATCTCTCACCGAGGAATCGAAGTGTGACATTTGGAAATAAAAGGGGGATTTTGTTTGGCATTGACACGTTTTTATTCTACGTCGATCCCCTTTTCTATCTTGGGCGGGAGCAATTGATTGTGTTGCATTAAAGACATATTTTCATGCTAGGAAAAAAATAATAAAATAAAAATAAACAACAAGGTCAGATACGCACGCTCTGAAGGTAACACTCGCAATTGGTCGTCATGGGGATCTTAAGCCATCCCTGCGTTCCTGACAACAGCTAAGGAACACTAGTTAAGAAGACCGAATAAATCAATCGCCATGGCGAAGTCCTACTGCACGGGCCGAGCGCCACTCCGCAGTCATCGTGGCCGTGCACATCTAGAATTTCCTGTCGAAACGAGTCTGTCCACGTCTGACCCACACTGCACTGGCCAGTTCACATTTTAGACTCACATGTGTCCAAAGACGGATAAATACGGATTGCGGCTAATTTTACATTCAGTTTTAGTTGCGTGACGCTTTTTGGAGAAATCGAAGTCATTTGCATACTTTACAAAGCCAAATTCAAATATCACGTTTATTGTACATGTTTGTTGTATCATCTCAGAGCAAAATACGCTGCTTAAGTTACCCCCACGGGCGCTCGCAAATCACCGCTGCTGGAGTGTGACGCTCGAGAGCACAACTAAACCTGTCAGTGAGAAGTTTTGAGAAATGTGTCGATGAGAAGAAAATATGAAAGATCCCCTTGTTGGACAGTTGCATTTTACATGAGAAGAATTATATTCAAGGATGAAAGAAAGCTTTTGAATCTCAATAGACCTTCTATTTGATGATTTGACTTTCATTCCAAGATTTGACTCAAGTAAATATCTGTTACATATTTTATAGAAAATCGTAGAAGCAGAAAAAAATGCAGCTAGGCTAATTCAAGCAGAGCTCTGTTTGGCACATTCTCCGGGCAAAATTATTCTGCTCATTCTGGCACTTGGGAGTTTTTCCCATGGCTTATCAACTGATGAAAACTGACGTAAGCTGTGCAGTCTAGTGTATCTGATCATTATGCATTTTTTTTAAGGGCATACATCGCTTTAGCTATGGAAAGCAACTGTGAGTTTGAACCGTCCTGACAGCTACGAAGGCCTGTGGCTTCATGGCGTCTGAGGCCATCTTCAAATGCGGCCTTCGTAGGAGACCCTTTGAGGTTGGCCATAGATGGAGGTGCCGCTCCTACAGATTTTCTGTCAAAGAGGCACACAACGGCTTATGATCTTTTTCAACTTCCAAGGGTCGATAACTCAGACTTTAAGGCCCAAAGTTCTAACAAGCCATTGCAATGTTTGATGCTGATACCAGCTAACGGTCAATTAAGTTATTTTTATTCAGATGGTATCAGCGAAGTCGTCAAGTCACCATCAAGCCTTATTGACAGCCAATCCGGGTGACGAAGGACAAGCCATATAAGTTTGCGTGTCAATATTGCTGAATTAATTCAGCTTTGTTTATACATGTGGTGGACTGTATGTCTCTTTAGCGCATTCAAGTTGACGCTCTGATTTCTTACGACTGACTATGTTACGAGGCAAATATGCTTCATGTGAAAAGGTTGTGTAGGGCAGTCTTTCCTTTTACCCCTTCCTGTTTGGATTTTTTTTCTGTCTGAGAAATCATTTTTTATGGTTTAATGATGAAAACACTTTTTCTACATGTTCATCACTAAGCACAATCTAATGACATTATTTTATTATAAACAAAGCAATGCACACTTTTCTTCATGGAAAAAATAGCTCCACTCTTCTCCAGAGTGGCATAGTCACCAAGCTAGCAGCAATATTTGTTGATCATATTAGCCGGTAATGGATGTGACAGATACATTTGTCCGAGCACCTTTCCAGTTTTAAAGTGCCTGCTCTTTTCTTAATAGCCTCCATTCATAATAGCCTCTTTTCCAGATAGATAGTTGTGATAAACTATTTTGTAAAATGAACACTCTTTACTTCACTCTTTATGACCGCGTTATTTTGAAAATATTTTTTTTTTAATGGAAAACAAAATGGAACTAAACATTTTACCCATGAAAGACTTTCTATAAAACAGAAGTCACATTCGGATGAATGACACCTATATCCTCAGCATCGACATCTATTATTCCTGCTTCAACACACACATCAACACACATGTTCATAATTAATTCACCAGCCTGATGAGATCCCATGACTTTTGGCAGCTGTCATTTTTATTTCTCATCTGTCTTATCTGGGTTAGTGATCAGGTCTCAGATGTATTCCTTCGGCAAAGTGTCCAAGCACAGACAGCCTGCGGGTTGCTATGGCGACGACACGTGTTACGCAGTACCGTTCTGCCGGGGACCATACGTCAATGACATTCATTCATCTGTGGGAGCCACGAAATGAAAGCAGTACCTCAAATGATAATCTCAGTGGAGGTGGAGCTAAGTGGTGTCAACGATGTGTGCTCATTTGATATTGCAGTGAATCAATCTAGAAAATATGGAGCTGTTATAACTGCAACTAAAATGTCACCGTCATGCATCGGTTTCTATTTGCAGCCAACTTCCCAGAGACAGCAATGTATGTTTTCACTTCGAGGCAGCCCCTGTGGACAAAACGGGATGGTCATGAGACAATGCAGTGGGATGTGATAGACAAATTAGGACATGCTGTGATTGCCGTGGATGCCCAGCGAGATTGTGGGTCTAAACATTTGCCATGGCAGTTATGGTGCAAATGAGAAAGCTAGTCGATCGCAGTCAAACGGGGTGCCCGCAACTAAACCTGACAGTAGGTCACAGGGCGTATTAAGACTTTCAGGCAGGCTCTAGTGGGACGGGAAACCTTCCCGTGCATCTCACACTTCTCCGGAGCCGGGCCCGGAAAGGGAGCTTCATTGGATTTTGCTCTAAAGTTGCCTGGTGTCCACATTTCATCTATATAAAGCCTTGATGAAACGTGACAAACGTGAGTGACTTCATCAGATTATGACAGGATGAGAGGGCCCGCACTGGCATCTGTGGTCAACTTTTCAGCCGATGGGACTCAGCGGGGCCCCTCCAACCACTGACCGTCACGGGTGCCATGGTTGACTGTAAGCAGAAGCAGCAAGACTTGAATGCGAAAAAAAAAAAAAAAAAAAAATGGGCAAAATCCCACACTCTACATTTGGGGCAAACGGAGCTGCCATGACTGCCGGGAAAAACGGGTAACCG
>NW_017805009.1:3716953-3834803 GCF_001891065.2 Hippocampus comes
CCATGGTTGACTGTAAGCAGAAGCTGCAAGACATGAATGCGAAAAAAAAAAAAAAAAAAATGGGCAAAATCCCACGCACTCTACATTTGGGGCAAACGGAGCTGCCATGACTGCCGGGAAAAACGTGTAAACGTAGCCGTAGCTGTGACAGTTTGATGAATGTGTGTTTCGGCGGCCTGGTAAAATGAGGCTCCTCGATGCAGAGAACCCGGAAGGCATCACTCAGAGTGATAAAGGATTTTCGGCCTATTCCAATTCACTCCTGCAATAGCAGAGCCGAGAAAGCAGAAGGTTCATCTATTAACATAATATCTTCATTATTAATTGTCTAGGTGGCCACCACAGGCCTCCACACTGCTGAATAAGAGGAGAGGACACATCCCTGCTGTTCATTAAAACTGACGATGGGTACAATAATCGATGAGTCGGTGAACTAATCTTTCAATTGTGTGGAATCGATTGTTGATTCATCTTATCTTGAGGAAATTGAAGTAAATTGGAGGGTATGTAATTGGCTACCACAAGAAGACACGCTGTTGAATCAGTCCTCCGTCGTTTGCGGCCTGAAGATGAACATGATGTCAACTCTGGAATGTGCATTACGCTGTTCTATATTATACCGCCATTGGAAAAAGAGTCCCGAACATCCATCTACCTACTTTCTAATCCGCTTATTCTCACAAGGGTTGCGGCGTGTACCAGAGCCTATCCCAGCTGTCTTCGGGCAGTAGGCGGGGGACACCCTGAACCAGTTGCCAGCCAATGGCAGGGCACACATAGACAAATAACCATTCGCGTTCACACTCACACCGAGGGACAATTTAGAGTGTTCCGATAATCTGCCATGCATGTTTTTGGAATATGTGATCAAACCAGAGTACCCGGAAAAAACCCACACAGGCATGGGGACAAAATGCAAACTCCATACTGGAATCGAACCCGGTACCTCTGCATTGTGAGGCCAACGCGCGAACCAGTATTCCACTGTGCCGCTGAGTCCCGAACGGCCCTAGAGATTCTTTGACGCCCCCCACCCCCGCAACCCCCCACAAAAAAAACGTGAAGGAATTTATGGGTAAGTAACTTTTGATTGATCAGTGAAATGTTGTGAAATGCCCTTCCCTAATGCTGATGTCCATCATAATGAAATACCATATCGACGTGATAATAGAGTAATAATTATTACTTTAGTAGACAGTATAATGTTATGAGGCAATGAGTGGACAGAATTCCACTTTCCAAGTCCATGCAACCGTAGCGCAGCCAGAGAATAGCTGACAATGCAATCTTTGCCAAACATCAGTCTTGACCTGACATTTCTTTCCTTTTTCAGAATATACGAGGCCTCGACCCAGTTTAATTTCAAAGAGAAGCTCCCATCATTCACATCTGCATCTTGAATCACAGCAAACATTCCCCTAAAGATTGCACCAGCAGCCGCTCGTAACTCAGTTTTGATTCTGCACACATTTAAGCCCAGTTCTTTTATAAAACACCACCTTCGTTATTCTCCCAGTACAGCCAGATCAGATCACATTCAGACCAAACCAATACCGTGAATACATTTCATTTCCTCAGTGCAATAACTGCCATCGCTATTCATGGCAACAATAACGTTTGATTGTTTCCCTGCAGAAGCTTCCACCTGAAACCGTGCAATCGTTTGATTGTCTTCAAGCTACTCCTGATTAACTAACAGCATTTTGAACAGAAGACAGCGAAACGTGCTGATATCAGCACGCTTCACCGATTCTTCCATCTTTTCGCCTCTTTCCTTTCGCAGCAGACGCGCCGTGTTGTGTCTGTGCACACAACAGAACACAAACACCCGGTGACACAGAATGGTTATATATGAAAGCTGCGGCAAATAAGAGGTCTCATTCAAACCGATTTTTGTGCCAGGAGTGGATTGTGCTGCCTCAGACATCCTGTGCTCTCGAGATAATGGCCCATGTTATTTGACAGTGCATTTGAGTGGACTGATGGCATATCACCGGGTGGACGAAGACCACGTGCATATGGTGACGCCTACACGTGTACAGAACAAGAAGACGCGCGCGCAGCTAATTAAAAAGACAGCACAATGCATGTGACAAACAGTCAGTCTTTAGAAAGAGAATCGTGCTCAGCTTTAATTGAGACTGAGATTAATCCATTAATCAAAAAAAAAAAAAAAACGGTTGCGGAATTGTGGCTGCAGTTCCGAACACTGCCTTAAATCATGTCACTAAATGAGAATAGAGTGGAATGGAAATTCCGTTCATCGCTCGCAGCCTCGCTAATACAAAAAACAAAAGAAAAATGGCACAGTTGGGTTCTTTCGAAAAACATACAGTGTGGACATCATTGAGCAGTTGTTTAAAGGTTGATGCGCGTTTCGTTAGCCCGTCTATGGCGTTTTGCGTGTTGCATTAACATGAAGACGGCGAACTTTGGTTAGGTACACACAACGCTTGGTTCTCTTTGCTTTATGTTTAGTTTTACAGTAAACTTCACTTGGGAGTGGCAATAAACTGCTTCTTATGAAGGTCAAACTTTTTGCTCACAACTCAAGCAAAAAAAAAAAAAAAAAAAGAAAAGAAAATTGGATTAAGTGTAGTGCAATAGCATATTAGTACCATAATAGCAAACTTCACGTTTTGCAGCAGCCCGAGTTTGAAGCCAAAAGCGGAATGTTTCGCCAGCGATGGGAAGTGCATTATTCTGCTCTCTGACACTGGAATCAGTTCGGAGCGCAGACATTTTCTTTAAAATGCCTCTCCTTATGAGAAAGCTCTCATTTTAATGCTCTGCAGTTGTACACCACAGCAAACACAACCACAATAAGCAAAGAGTGGTATCCATCGAATACCTCTTTGGAAGTGTCAAAAATAACTGAGCATTATTCTCGTTATAAACGCAATGTGTGTGTTTTTGTCACACAGCTCTTGTTTTGATTTTAATTGAATTGAGCGGGTGTATATTATGTTCAGTCGTTCATTTGTATAGTGAGTATGGAGTTCATCTTGGAAAGGGTCTGGTTATCACTGATAAGAGGACTCACGTGGAAAGTGGTCAGACTCCATTTTCAACATTCCTCTTTTTACAGCATCCTCGATTTAATCTTAAAACATGTGTCGAAAATAAAGTTCATTTATTTACTGAGCAGTCCCCCGCCTACTGCCCGAAGACAGCTGGGATAGGCTCCAGCACCCCCGCGACCCTAGTGAGGATCAAGCGGTTCGGATAATGAATGAATGAATGAATGAATGAATTTACTGAGCAAACGCAAGTAAGAAATAAAACAGCCCTCAGCCAAGTGCAATCGAGACAGCAAAACCAAAACGGTAACATTTTCACTATTCTGTGACTGTACAACAAAATGTAAAAATTGTTCCCTCTGATTTTTTTTTCTTTACCAGATAAGGACCTCAGTGTGTGTTGGGAATCTCCATGGTAACAAGGTGATTAAAAGAGCGCCCGTGTTACGAGACAAGCTCCTAAGCAGAACAAACAGTGGGAAGCTCCCAGCTCAGGCTAAAGCCACAATAACAATCTGCTGCAGACCTTTAGACATTCAGCCTTTGTGTTTATCCTCTATTTCCAATTTTGTGATTCATAATCGTTTGACGACGGACTCGTTCTACCTTGAACATTTGTACCCATCAGTGATTCATTTCGGCTTCAATCTTCCCACCTGCCTAAAATAAATGGTGCAAATCCATTCACGCAACTGTGCTAATGGGAAAGTAACTTGGAAAATATATATTGTTGACAGGTTCCCATTTTTTTCGTTATAGTTTACTGGTCCCCGATTTAAGTGCAAGATTAAAATATGACTAAAAATAAACACGTCACAAGCATTCACTCACACAAAAACAAATGTGTCCAGCTACAATAATGCTCAGTCAGATGAATTTTCATCTTACGATGAACAACACAACCCAGTCATGTTCGAGGAAAAAGATGAATTTGGATCTTCCTCCAATTCCAAAGAGCTGTCTGACCAATTGAAGGCATCTCTTGGCATCCTAAAGCAGATATTGGCTGATCTTATTTCACAGTGTGCTGAATTGCTCTTGTGTCCATGATGTTGGTTTACTAGCGCTATAATTGTTTTTAATCACTCCGTTTGCACATCACAAATTGATTGCCATGTGGTTTCAAGAGGAGCATTTTGCAATGCTTGCATTTAATTGTTGTTTCGGATGTGTGAATCCCATATAATGGAACTGTTGCTTGAAACGCTTCCAGCACCAAAGAGCTCAACTCTTGGATTCTTCACACACATATTGTGACATAAAAATCATCACCATTAGAGACTTCAGTTCAGTGAGCATTACTGATTCAGTCCTGTTTTATTCGTCGCATCATTGTCTGAGAAACTTGCCGTTGGAGCGGTTGTTGTGTTAATCTTCATATTTTCAGACGCAGGCAGATAGCTTAACCCTTCAAAAACTGATAAACATTCACTGTACGCTTCTGATGAAAAACGAGGGGCGAAATTTGAAAAGAAAAGAAAAAAATCCTGAAAAATAAATATTGAAAATAACATGGTGGTGATCCGCATAAGCGGGTGCCGAACTAGTTGGTGATGTGTTACCACAGTAACGCGACATGATGAGTTGCAATATTTGAGAGACAAAGCTGACATGAGTACCTTCCATTTTTGTTTCCACTGTTCATCACACATACGCGCGCGCACACACACAAGCACAAACACACACGCACACACACACGCACAGGCACACGCGCACATACGTATGATAGTTCGGACTGCCCCGGAAGACGGAAAAAAAAACGCTGCACTTTCCCAGATTTGAAGGAGGAACATCCAACACGACATTTACAGGTGTCACGGAGACGACATAAGAAAAAAACAATCAGAGCGCAACCGTGTTTTGGGGATTTGGAATCTCAAAAGGGATTCTGTTTCACTTGTCACCCCCTCCAAAAAAGTGTTTTGTTTTTGTAGCTAGCTGAAAACACCCACCTCTTTCTTGACAGTGCGCAGCAGCCTTTGGCGCGCCTCGGCTTCTAGACACAAAAGAAGCACATGCCATTTTAAAGCGAACTCAACTCAGGCTTTATAAGTACAATATACTCTGTCAACCGATGTATGGTGGACATATACGGGTCTCCCACCTGCCATGATTGTTGCCATGGGTCCAGTGTTCCAGCACGCGCAACACCTCCCATCAAACAGACTGCGAGAAGGAGAAATGCCTCCTTACTCCGCCTCCAGCACTATGGGCCCGCCTCTTAAAGGTACAGGAAGGAGTTTCCATTGGACGGCGAGATTTTGGCAATCCTCCTTCCAGCCTCTCTGTTTGATCAAGGGGTGGACAAACTTTGGTGCTGAAGGACCACATTAATGTTTTAATAATCAATAAATTTTATATGAATATGTCTATATTTCGGTGGCACGGTGGGCGACTGGTTAGCACGTCTGCCTCACAGTGTAGAGGTGCAGTATTCGAATCCGGCTCCGGCCTTCCCGTGTGGAGTTTTCCCTGTGCCTGCATGGGGTTTGTCCAGGTACTCCGGTTTCCTTCCACTTTCCAAAAAATACATGCATGGCAGGTTAATGAAACACGAAATCACAGGTGTCAACCTCAAGGCCCTAGGGCCAAATCTGACCCGCCGCATCATTTTATGTTGCCCGCAAAAGAAAATCAAACATGTCACCTTCCATGATGCTTCCTAACATCTGTACCAACATTTCAAATTCTCATATGTAATAAATAACATCTTGTAAGCATTTTCATGTTACCAAACCCCTCATTAGAGTAACTGAAGTAGTTGCAGAAACGATTATTCTTGACTTCTTTATATGGTTTCATAGTCATAATGGCCCTCCGAGGGAAACGGTTACTACACTGTAACCCGCAACAAAAAGGAGTTTGTTGCTCTAAATTGTCCCTTGGTGTGAGTGTTAGCGCAAATGGTTATTTGTCTATGTGTGCCCTGCGATTGGTTGGCAACCAGTTCAGGGTGTACCCCGCCTACTGAAGACAGCTGCTATAAGTTGAACAGAAAATGGATGGATGGATGGATGGATGGATATTGTTCTAAATACAGATTTAGAAACTATATGTTCAACATTAAACTATTTTAAAAATGGAACCACTCAATAACTATTGTTAACTGATTATTTGCAAACATACTTTTAGAAATGTCAAGTAAAATAAATGATACGGAAACCAAAAACATTTACATATACCTGTATATATTAGATTACTTTAAAAAAAATTATTTAAAATACCGGTAACAAATTACGGCTACAAATGTTTTAGGACAGAGTGCGTGGGCCATACACATTTCCCATCTGCTGGAATTCATTAAAGTAAGTTTTAACAACTTTTTTTCAATGTCTCTGCAGCTCTTAAACTTTGAGAGGTATAAGTTAAACTGTGAATATCACAATTGGGGTGCAACGAATAGCAAAGCTATCGCGCCGTTTGCATGAACACCGACCACTTAATCTAACGGAGATCCACACCAACTACCCTCTGCTCACATTTGATTGAAGTTGTCAAGCAATAATTCAGTTTCAGTAGTAGTGAACTACACTGCATCACACAGTAGTTGCGTAAAGCCAAAAAGTATCATTGACTTCTCAGTTGCTTTTGTGGCGAGAACGAAAATGGATGAGAAAAGTTTTGCTACGAGGCCCTCTTTTGGTGAATATGCCAAACTACAGGCACAAATGAAATACTGTACTGTAATGGCTCTTCATTTTTGTTAAAATTACAGATTTTTTTTTTAACGTACATACGTGCATTGTGTTACAATGTAAAATGGTTCTACATAAAATCAAACACTTTTGCTAAGCATGCTACCCATGTGGCTGCACAAAATCACATATCCGTCTGTCATATCCTCATTTAGCTGGAGTCTGTCTAAGCTGACTTTGGGTGAGACGTAGTGTACACAAACCACTCAGATTCACACATAAAGTATGTAAAACTCAGTCTTCCAGTTATTCTGCATGCATGGTTTAAAACATACAAAAGCATGGGGACAACATGCAAACTCCACAAGAGGAAGGCCGGAGTTGAGATTCGAACCACGAACCTAAGAACTGAGAGGCGAGCATGCAAACCCCTAAATTGCAGAAAAAATAATTTCAAAAAATAAAAGATTAAAAAGAGTAGCTCATCAACTTTATACAGTACCCCCAATGTGTACACAACCATACACATTTGAGTATGTGGCTGTTTAATTTCCAGCAATATGAAATGAAATTTCTCCAAATGAGTAACCCTACAAGCATGAAGTGGGCATAGACATCAATGTTCCAGACGGTGGAGTCTCAGGGCCACGAGTCCCACTCTGCCTTGGAGGCACTGAGCTGTCAGGTGGATCAGATGGCGAAAAGAATGCAGTGATTATGCAGAATGACAGACTGAGGAGGTGGATGCCCCCCAAAGATGCTTTCATGGTCTCAGCACCAGAACAAAACAAAACCCAACTGAGAATGTGAATGTCAAGATGGATACTTGCCAGCCCAAACAGTGTCCTCATCCGAATCCTAACCTGCAATCCTTTCACTCAATTCCATCCCAAAGACCTCTCAAAAACCCATATCAGTGAGAGGAATAGGGAGCCATAGAGGAAAGCCCAGCATATCGCAATTTCTTTCCTTTTATTTTTCTTTTCATATTCCCCGCAAACATGTTTGTCTTAGGATTCCCTTGCAGGAATGACTCACACCTGACAATGACATGAGGTAATAGCACGTTGTTAAATGTCAAAGTAGGGCTTCTGCTCGAATAAACTGCACACCAGAGCTCTCCCCCAACCCCATCATGCATTTGGGTTCATTATCATACCGACAACTTCAAGGGTGAAAAATACTTATCTGCAAACTCTTGTATGGAAACATGGCACCATTTTGGCGAAGGACCGAGTGGAAATAGCTCAGTGCTTCATCGAATCTGTACGTTTGAGAAACAACAATGGCGTGTCATCTCCATGTGTGTTCGCCTGTCGGCAGAGTCTGCGGGCATGGCTGACATGCACATGTCCGCGTGTGATTGGAGTCGACGTGCTCTAACAGGCGATAGAGGCTCCTGTCAGTCCGATGTTCTTCTACTGCTGTGTGCCAATGCGGATTGACAGAATGGTATGCTAGAGAAGGCCAGAGCTACGTGGGCTGTTGTCTTGATGCTTTCAGGCCCCAAGGAAATGCACACCTCGGCTGAGCAGCCATAGCTTGCCCTTGGCTGATTGTTCTCATGAAGGCATTTTGGTGGAGAAGAACATGAGCCAACTATATCCAATACCTTTGAGAGGATCTAGACTTGAAATTGTGAGCCAGACTGCCTCACTACAAATCAATGATCTCTGACCTTGAAACATATGTTCTTCTGGATGGATGGACAAAAAGTCCCAGGGACACACTCCGGCATCTTAAAAAAAAGTTTGGCCAGAAGAGTGGCTGTAATTATAGCTGCAAAATGGGTAGGGGGATGGGGATCAGAAGGGGGGTACTTTGGTGCTTTTGTCCATGTAGTTTTATGATAGGCGCAATATCTAACCGGACACCCAGACATTTAGACCATTAGGTGACACATAAATAATGGCACTGTATGTGTCTCACTGCCATCTCCATTTACCAGACTAACTTCATTTGATGCACTCTGCACTCACGGATCAACGTGAGCACTCCGAATATCCGGTGTGCATGCTTTTCAATAAGCTCGCTGCTAAAAGCGATGGATTTGATTTATCATTTATCAGGTTTTCTTAATGAGAGCATTTTAGCTTCTGTGGTTTTATTCTAAACCATATTAACGCTTGATCAGGCGGTTCAGTTGACTCAAGGTGCTACAGCATTAAGAGTTTCCCTGCATCAAACTTCAAAAATGCAGTCTTCTTGCTGGCCTTTGCTTGCCTCAAACCTGGTTTATTGTTTTAGTATACTGGCATTTATTTATAACTGTTGACCACAACCAGACTCACTTACAATATTAGTGATTTTTCTTCGGGACTGTGTGTGCGCGGGCATGCAAAATATTGTCATGCAGAGAGGTAGTTGTAACAGAATTGTTTTAGTACAAACTGGAAAACTTTATTGTGACCTTTTTTTTTCTGGTTGACATGCCTCTGCAACATCGCACCGACATTGAGGATGTTGCCTCTGGATAAGCCTTCCAGAATGATAGTTCACCCTTTTGACTTACTCATACTTAATATAGGGGGATCACACTCTTTATCCTCTGTGCAGGTGATGTCTGTTCAGGGGTTTTGCAGACTGTGGGTAGGAAGTCAAATAATAGAGTCAGGAAGAGCCGTGTGGTTTTCGTCCTGTTGTCTTGTCGTCTGTTTAAGAGGGAGGAAATAAGTTTGACACAAGGTTCCCCGAAAATGAAAGAGGTGACATCAAATACTGTGTACAAGTATAACACATTATTCAGAATAAGTCAAGCAACTAGTGAAATTCGACAAAGGGTCTTTGTGGAAATATGAATATAGACAGGGTGATGTCATAATATTGTACAAATGCTCATATTTAAATCACCATGTATTGTATTGTATTGTATTGTATTGCATAATGTTGTGGCATGGTATATCATTCCCACCGATCTCATACTCAATTAATTTGGCTTTAAAAATTGTCTTTTAAAAGTCACATGTGACTTTTATCAATCTGAACTTCAGCACATACAGTAGGCTATGACAAAATTCTTCTATTATCATTGTAATGTCACAGATCCACTCTGATGTCTGTTTTACAGGTGTTTATCCAGGCCCCGCCCACAGCTCCCGCGGTAACCGCTCGAGGTCAAACCGCCCCGCCCCTCCCCTCACCGTGCTGCTCCTTTGACTGACTTTTCGCAGTCCGGTGGCCCAACAGATCTCAGCGGTCATGGCCGGTAGTCTGATCCACCACGGCTCCCCAAATCCCGGCTACGCGTCTAACAACGCGGTGCCGGTGCCGATCCTCACGCAGACGGACTCAAGGGACAAATGGAGCAAAAAGATGGACTTTCTCTTGTCTGTCGTGGGTTTTGCTGTGGACTTGGGAAATGTTTGGAGGTTTCCTTACATATGTTACCAGAACGGTGGCGGTAAGGTTTTTTTTCGTTACTATCATCATTCATTTATGTTAAGTATTTGCATGTCATTTTAGATCTTCAGAATCACCTACAAAACGCCTGAACGTGCAAACCCACTGTCCATGGTGCTGAAAGTAGCTCGTTACGAGAAAAATAAACATACTTTCCATGATAGTGTATCAAACACATTTATTTTGCGTCATGTAGAATACAAGAAAAACGTTTGCTTTTAATTTCATTCAGCATTTAAGAAGCTTATAACACTTCATCTGACCAGCATGTCAAAAAGAAAAACAAACATAGTATGATTAAAATATGATGAGTGAAAAAAACAACTTTTCTAAACAAAGCAAATGCAATTGTTAAATGTGTAAATATTATTAGGATGCCATTTGTTGCCCTTAGAAGAAGTTCGGTTTTCTCATAAATTATATTTGCGATTACGGTATGATTTAATTAAGATTTAATGATTGTTAATTCCACGATAGCCAAACCACACTTGGCAATGAAATTAATTGCCGAAAAATGTAAACCAGATACGGTATCACAATCAAAAATTTTACTTCAAATTCAAGCCTCTTAAACATCCTCACTTTTACAAAACTCTATCGATATAAACAACCATGATACCATACTTTGTTGGACTGTGCATCTTAATTTTGGCTTGTGTGCATGTGTGTGCGCATGTGAGAGTGCAGGAGCTTTCCTTATCCCTTATATTCTGATGGCCATCTTTGGCGGAGTGCCGCTCTTTTATATGGAGCTGGCCCTGGGACAGTTCCACAGAACTGGAGCCATATCCATATGGAAACATATCTGCCCCATTTTCAAAGGTATGTCGAATATATCCCAGATTTGGAGCAACAATATGTATAAAGAAATCTGCACTTTTTGTATGTTAAATTAAGGTACCCAAAATACTGTTACAGAGACGACAAATCCATTTTTTGGGATATTTGTTTTCTATTATTGGGCACTGCTTTCTTTGTGTCTTAGGCATAGGTTATGCCATTTGCGTCATCGCTTTATATGTTTCCTTCTACTACAACACCATCATCGCCTGGGCCCTCTTCTACTTCTACTCTTCCTTCTCCACCATCTTGCCGTGGACAAACTGCGACAATGCCTGGAACACCGACAACTGCACCAATTATTTTGGCATGGACAATGTCACCTGGACGAATTCGTCCCGATCTCCGGCAGAGGAATTTTACACGTAAGTGCATGTAAGTGTGACTAAAAATAAAAAGCATGTCGGGTGAATACAGTTAAAGTGTCTTGTTAAGTAAGAGTGGAGTCTTGAATGTTGACTGTGTGCTGATGGCAGGATGCGTTGAATCCTAACAGGAGGAATGTCCTTGAGATCCACAAGTCGTCAGGTCTGGCAAATGTGGGAGGTGTCCGTTGGCAGCTGACGCTCTGCCTTTTCCTCATTTTCACCATAGTTTACTTCAGTCTCTGGAAGGGGGTGAAGACTTCTGGAAAGGTAACACAGTGTCACTGCCCTGCACCCCTTTCCTCACATGACAGATGATGATGACTTATTTCCTTTGCGCCCAGGTTGTATGGGTGACCGCCACTCTGCCCTACATTGTCCTTTTCATCCTGCTGATCCGCGGTGCAACTCTGCCAGGTGCTTGGAAAGGCGTGGAATTTTACCTAAAACCCAATTGGGAGAAGCTTCTAGAGACCAGTGTGAGTGGTCTAGTTCTCTGAAAAGTAAACATATCCAAAGGATTTATGCGATCGTAACCCTTTTTACAGAGCGTTACAGTATAAATGTTTAATTACTCGTCTAAGGTTTGACCTTGCTGCATCACCCCTTTCAACTTCAGCAGTTTTTCTGCCTCTCCTGTGAATTTTGTCTGCACTCCACTGTTAGAAGTAAAAAACTAAAATGCAAGTGATCGTATTTTCTTGAGTGTGTAAATGGGAAACAAGAAACCTAAATGATTTCCTCAAAAATATATCTTTACACTTGACCACATCTTGACTCTGGGTTAAGCCATGCTTTGGATTATAGAGTATTCTACTCACTATTCATTTTGAACATTGGATATGCCTATACTGAGAAAGCGACGGAGTCATTTTGGGAATGGGACTTTTTGACAAGATAGAAAATAAAAATCGTCCTGTTTGAGAACATGATTTGAGTCTTCTGCCACGTTCTCATATCTTTTTGAAACGTTCGGCAAACTCAAACAAAAATGCAATAATAATAACAGCAAATACGATTTTATTTTACACTGAGATCCGTTGAGAAACTGATAATAAAAGGCTGTTACCGTATCTCTCGCCCTCTGGCTCAGTGAAGCGGTTTACTAAAACCTGTGCGAGCCTTATCCGAGGCGAATATGGATGAGATGAAATGAGATGCATAAATAAGCTACAGAGCGGCATAATGAGATGCATAATTGGTTTAGATTTTCTGCCCATTAACAAAGGCCTCCCTTTTCTGACTCACAAGGCTGCCCTCTTCTTTTTAACATGCTGCTCTTCAGATCTCCCTGCGTACAGCTGCAGGGTGGCAACATGGCAGCTACAGTATATGCTTTCATGACAAACAACACCACTTAGCTCCGACACACTTTAGGGAATTAACAATGATGAGTTATTGGGGATTTCACCTTAATGATTTTGTTACACTTTCATTTGCATTTGCGTTTTCCTCTCCACATTTTTTTTTAAAGGTATGGGTGGATGCTGCCGCTCAGATCTTCTTCTCGCTTGGTCCAGGCTTTGGAGTGCTCCTGGCACTCTCCAGCTATAACCCGTTCACTAACAATTGCTATCGGTAAGAAGTGACTCGTCCGATTGTTTTGTGCCCTGTTCAATTCTAGCCTTCCAATCGGTGTACGTTATTCTTTTTGAATATCCTTGAAACTGCAACTGAAACCGCAGCACACTCTCGTTTGACTGTTCTTAAGCATATTCCAACAGACAAAATGTCTTTTCATCACAAGAGAATGTCAACCTGAAAAACAGCTCATGTAATACACTGTTAAACTGAAACTTAAGTTGACCCATATTTTTAAAATTTGAATTTGTGTTATTGTACTACATAATGGTGACATTTTTTTTAAACCCTGTATTTTTCTCTTATCATATGGTAATTTATAATCCATGTTTTTCACTATTATTCATTTTTGTATATTCATCTTCGGTCAGTAGGCATGGGGACACCCTGACCTGGTTGCCAGCCAATCGCAGGGCAGTGAAATATTTGAAAGGCAATTATTTGTAAGACGGGTAAGAGCTACAGCAGAATAGTTGTCGACGCACACAGAGAAGATATGTCGATTAAACATGTTAAGCTGCAAGCAGACAAGAGAGAAATTTGATTTTAACCCCCCCAGGTTGACAAATAATGTGTGCAGCTGATGGTAAACTCTTTTTTTTTTTTTTTTTGATAAATCTTTTCTTTTATGCTTCTTTAGTGATGCCATTGTGACCAGTTTGGTGAACTGCGTCACCAGTTTCGTGTCAGGGTTCGTCATCTTTACAGTGCTGGGCTACATGGCGGAGATGAGAAACTTGAAAGTTGAAGATGTGGCCAGAGACAAAGGTGATGCCAAGACATTAAACACTGTCTATATTTTCCCGCCGACGTCATAATATGTTGTCCTGATCTCAGGACCCAGTTTGCTCTTCATCACGTACCCCGAGGCCATCGCCAACATGGTGGGCTCAACTTTCTTTGCCATCATATTTTTTGTGATGATGATCACTCTGGGGCTGGACAGTACGGTACGTCCTGACACCTGCATTCAGTACATAATCAAGTCAAATCACAACTTAATCGCTTGGAAACAAATGCTCCCCTATGTTTGATGTCATTATCTCGTCTAATGGCAAATACACGTTATTCCTGTTCCAGGCTGTTACAATTAGACAAATCGCAGATAGCGTATAGATTAAAAAGGTACAGGCTGTGATAGATAGAGCCAAAAAATGTAACATTGTGGGGACAAATGCTCTCCATCTGTTGCAGTTTGGTGGTCTGGAGGCGATCATCACGGCCGTGTTGGATGAATACCCCGATCAGTTGTCTCAGAGACGTGAACTTTTTGTCCTTTGCTTGGTGCTGGTCTGCTTTCTGGGCTCTTTGAGTACCCTTACTAATGTATGTTGTGGTTGATGTTGTGTTGATTTTTGACCGCTTGATCATTCTTGTCATGTGTCGAGATGATGTATTTTAGGGAGGACAAAATAAATGACTTCACGTTGGCTGAATGGCAGGGCGGTGCCTACGTTGTGAAGCTGTTGGAGGAGTTCGGGGTGGGATGTTCCATCATTGCCGTGGGATTCCTTGAGGCCATTGCAGTTGCCTGGTTCTACGGTAAACACGAGACTGACTGACTGGGCAATTGTTTTCCCGTGATTGCAGCATTAGAGAATCAACTGCAAGATACAAAACCAGAAGCGTTTTGTCTTCCTCATCCTGCTTTCAGGTATCAACAGATTCAGCAATGATGTTGAAGCCATGCTGGGCAAAGCACCAGGACTGTTTTGGAAGGTGTGCTGGGTTGGTATTAGTCCAGCCTTTTTGGCGGTAAGAAGTCTCTATTTATTTTGGCAGAAATTTGGATGAAAACAATTAAACTGGCCTGAAATATTATGTGTTGCAAATATTTCTATAAATATTAACTTCACATACATTATCAAGTTCAGGGATGAGCAACTCAAATGATGGGGGATTGGGGGGCGGGGCACAATATTTCGCCAGCGCTACCAAGTTACCCGATATATGAGATACGAGCCGATTTTTTTTTTTGTTTTTTTGCCAGCAAACATGTCAGATATGAGCACTGGACCCAATATATGAGATACGAGCCAATTTTTTTTTGTTTTTTTTTTGCCAGCAAACATGTCAGATATGAGCACTGTATGGTGGCAGGCAAATCGACTCAACTCACAACAAAATAAGGATCAATCTGGCAGGTTGTGAACAATTCTTCAAAAAAGAGGCTTCGAGCTGTTTGTTGTCACTCGCAGTGGAGGTTTACAGTCAAACTAAACATAACACAAAGAGAATTACATGTTGTGTAGTTGAAATAACTACATAACTTTGCTTTTAAGTCTGCGAGTTTCATGCAAACACGCAATGGGAAATGCCATCAAAGGGCTAATGAACAGCATTTGTGTGGCGGCATTTTAATGTTTTACGTAAAATAATCGAACACAGAGGGTGCAGCAACACATTTAGACAAACATAATAATACTCACAAGCATATTGTCTTTATCCTCTGTGTAAAACTAGCTGCTGAGTCACTTACAGTAGTTGTGAAAATCGTCTTTGTTTGGGTCTGTACTATACTGGCGCCGGGTTACCAAAGTCTGCACACCATAGGGAATTGATCATCAATGAATTAATCATCGTGCACTAGCCTTTAAATTCTTTACAATCTGTTTAATTATGCTCTTACTATCGGTTTTTATAACGTAAAAATATTATAGTGTTATTCCCATTTTTGGCAAAATTGTCTGATGTGGAAAAAAACCCTAAAAAAATCAAAATGATTTTTTTTCCATCCACACATTACATCAAATATATTTCTTTACAATCTGTTTAATTATGCTCTTACTATCGGTTTTTATAAAGTAAAAATATTACAGTGTTCTACATTCGTTATTCCCATTTTTGGCAAAATTGTCTGATGTGGGAAAAAACCCTAAAAAAATCAAAATTATTTTTTTTCCATCCACACATTACATCAAATATATTTTGGAATACATTTTCACAACCACGCTCATATCAACAAACACACATTGCTCACGTTTTTTCTACATTTCCAGCCCAAACATGCATATTCATGAAGATGTAGAATTCACCTGAACCCAAACCATGCCCAGGATAGGAAGAATTCCGTCTCACCTGTATGGTCATGTCGCGTTTCCCCTCTATTTTTAGTATATCATGGTGAGTTCGCTGCTGAAAGCCCCACTACTCACATTGTTTGACTATCAGTACCCGGACTGGAGCATCACAGTTGGATATATCATTGGCTTCTCATCCTTAATGTGGATCCCCATTTACATGGTATACAAAATGGTATGGACACCAGGCTCTCTCAAACAGGTCTGTGAACACACAAAATACATTTTGGGGTACTTATCGAGCTAATGCTGAATTACAAAGTAATAGGTACGTTTTGCTAAAATTTCATAAATACTTGTTTGTGTGCTCACAGATATGTCTGCATCAACGGGACAATGTCAAGTTTTCCTAGCATTAGTCTCTCAAAGTCTGTTCCCTGTATTTTTTTCGCAGTGACGTACGGTAAGGAAGGAAAATAACAGCATGCATTGCATTGCACGCGGGGGTATTTCCTCAAACCGATCGCTGTTTTCCAAAACTACCGTAATAAAAGTTAGATGTGTGTTCAGTTATTTTTTTTAAAGTGAATACTAATTTGTGTATGCTTTTATATCGTTAACACATGTGGGTTAACCTTTTTTTTTTAAACAGTGACATTGATACTTTTATTATATGTTATTATTGGTAATATACATGTGATATGTAGGATTCTATACCAGCTGTCAGACTTTTTTTTTTTAATGAAAATTAAAATAAATCAAACAAGACTGAAGTCTTTCCCATGGATGAGGACCTAATTTACCGCCCCACCAATGTTAGAGATGAGTCGGTCAAGAGTCACAAGATACAATACAGCAGAAGTATCTTAATCCTAAAAGCAAATTGGTGGTGATGTAGCGACTGTTTAAAACATCCGAAAATTGCAAATTGCCTGTTTTGCCTTATTCTTCCCTAAATATCATTGTACAAAATTGGGTCAAGGTTGTGTTGATATTGTGCCTCTCCAGTTGAAGACACCTGTTTTTTTCTTTTCAACATTAGTCAAATGTGTTAACTTCTCTTCTATACAAGCGCTCTGACTTCATCTTGTGGTGTGATGAGAAAAGTCATGATGGCTGTAATTACATTGTTTCAGTAAATGTCTGAATTCATTCCAGAATATAGATGATATTGTAATTCATTTATTTGGGCTGGTTTTACTGTGATCTAACAGGAGGAGTGAAATTCAAATATTACTCCAAAAAAAAAAAAAAACATGCAGCAATCGTTTTATGTTTATGAGCTGGCAAACCCAGTTATAATTTAAAGTAGGCTTACATCATTTCATATCAAATTTAACTAGCATGATAATTTGAGGTCAATTCCGGCTCCGGCCTCCCGGTGTGGAATTTGCATGTTCTCCCCGTGCCTGCGTGGCTTTTCTCCGGGTACTCTGGTTTCCTCCCACATTCCCAAAACATGCATGGTAGGCTGAATGGACACTCTAAATTGTCCGTAGGTGTGAATGTGAGCACGGATGGTTGTTTGTCTCTGTGTGCCCTGCGATTGGCTGGCAACCTGTTCAGGGTGCCCCCTGCCTACTGCCCAAAGACAGCTGGGATAGACTCCAGCACCCCCGCAGCCCTTGTGAAGATAAAGCGGATTGGAAAATGGATGGATGGATGCTAATTTGAAATACACAAAAATAACCTCTGACCTCAAAAACTAAGAAGAAGCACACTTGGGTTTTTTTTTTTGTTGTTGTTGGTTTTTTTTGTGTCTGCAACGGCAGACCAGTTCCCACATAATACACGGTACTGTACATCTATTGAGGAGCGAAACACAAAACGCCTATTCAACAAACACACATGCAAACATGTATTCTGGTCCATTAAAGGCCTTTTTTTTTTTTTAAGATCTTTTTTTAGTTTTCTTTGTCAGGGAACCAAGCCCTGCCACTTTTAAGACCACAGGTAGGAACATACACAAGATCATAAAGTAGCTTATAACATACGGTATGATCCATTATGGAGCTTCTAGCCGATGTTCAAAGCGTCTTTGTGTCAGCGACTATTGAAGTCGACCACAGCAATCAGATAAAAGAGATGTTTCTGAAAAGGAAGCTGTTCCTCCACCTACCAAACATGAGCGGCTTGACACTGAATGGGAGGGAAATGTACTAAATTGACTATAAACCAAATAGATTTGATACATTCATTCTTAATGAAAGAAAATTAGAAAATATTCAAGACTTGTTCATGTATTCAGGGATCGACAATTTACTTAAATCCAACAACACCAAATAGACTTCTCGGGGAACTATATTATATTCCCTCAACATTCAAGTCGAGGCTATATATTTTTGACCACTGGCTCGCACACCATTTGTTATGTGTACCGGTAGTTTAATTTAAAGTCAATTAGTCAAAATGAATATTTGACGACATAGAATATGAGGCCAATAATAGTCTCGTGCCTGCCATTAAAAAAAAAATAGGAGAGGGTGTTAACAGTTCAAGGTAGCAGTTACCTGACAAGATGCACATTATTCCTCTTTGTGATGTCAAATTGTGACCAAAACTGGTCACAATTGATTAGAATTTCCGGTTTCCTCCCACATTCCAAAAACATACATGGCAGGTTCATTGGGCACTCCAAATTGTCCCTAGGTGTGAGTGCGGGCGCGAATGGGTGTTTGTCTCCCTGTGTGTATTTGCGATTGGCTGGCAACAAGTTTAGGGTGTCCCCGCCTCCTGCCCAAAGACAGCTGGGGTAGGCTAAAGCATGCCCCGCGACCCTTGTGAGGATAAAGCGGATCAGAAAATGAATGGATGGATAGATGGTTGTTTGATAGTTCGGGGTACTATGGTACAGGTTGTGGCAACAGAACACATTACCTAAGCAAATGTGATGAAAGCACGGTAATAGGCTCCTTGTATGACAATGCTCAAATCCACTGATGAAAATGCACTGAAGTACAGTATATAAGAAGAAAAAAATGGACTAAACCATTTCAGTATCCAAAATCAAAGGACTTAATTTGAAACACCAGAATCTCCGACCCGATATAGTACCGGTAATTATAAGTATAGCGGCAAAGGTATCGGTATTAATGTTACTTCCCATCTCTCAAAAAAGCTTTGCTGTGAACTAGGAGCATTAAAACGATGCACACAAACAAGTTCTATAGGGATGAAGGTAAAGGCCATAGACATCATTCGTGCAAAGTAATTACATAAGGATATAACCTCAAGGAGCTTGACCTTTACATCATTTCTTGATTGCTCTTTGACATTTCAGAGATGTGAAACGTGATGGAGGCCTCACATTTGAATGATGGTTTCCAGTTAAGATGTGAGATTTGGTACTGTTTTTACCGTAGGTCGCCAAGTAGCACCACTACCGAGACCTGTAAACATGGCTGCTGCATGGTCATCCAACTTTGGATTGTAGCAACAACCAGCGGTGACTACAGTAGGTCTATATTTGTACATGGATCTGCTGCAACTATTAAGAGTTTCATCACATTGACCTGTTGATCATCGCCAAATGTTTAATTTTTTTTTTCACATAATTCCATCAATAACTTTAAGACGGGTGCACTACATGCAATAATTGGGAGAGGTATGGGCACCAATCACCCCCCGCCCACCCCTCAAACACAGCTTCTGAGCAAAGACAACAAATTTATCGGATGTCTCGAAAAGAAAAGTAATTTTTCCTTATCAGTCTGCCTCGGAAAACATTTGAGGCTGACAGTCGTAAATGTCAAACCTGTCCTTATTTACAAACCCAATTCAAAAGAAGGTGGCACATTGGGTTCAACAGAAATAGAAACATAATCCAATGATTAGCAAATCATGTTCACATTATTTTCAACTGAATACATTGCAAAGGGAAGAGTGTGAAATATCCCACAGGTGAACAGGCGAACTGTCGATTGGGCTTAAAAGGAGTTTCCCTGAATTGCTCAGTTATTCACAGGCAAAGATGGGGCGAGGTACACCACTCTGTAAACAAGTGCATGAGAAAATAGTTGAACAGTTTAAGAACAATGTCACTCAGTGTACAGTTACAAGGAATTTATGGATTTCATTGTCTACCGTCCATAGTATCATCACAAGGTTCAGAAAATCACCACGCGGGCTCAGGAACACTTCGGAAAACCAATGTCAGTAAATGTAAATCGGAGCTAGATCCGTAAGTGCAACTTAAAACTTAACTCTGAAAAATAAAAGCCATTTTTCAACAACACCCAAAAACGCAGCCGGCTTCTCTGGGACCGAGCTCATCTAAGATGGACTGATGCAAAGTGTTATGTGGTCTGACGAGTCCACATTTCAAATTGCTATGAGAAATTGATGACATACTGTCCTCCGAGCCAAAGAGGAAAAGAACCATCCGGATTGTTATGGACGCAATTTTCCAAAGCCAGCGTCTGTTTTGACTGAGACGAGCAGATAAGAACATTGCCAAGCCCTAGTAGTTGCTTTGCATGCTAGTTATAGCTGTTTTGCTCCAAAATGTCCTCTCTCAGTTAAATTCAGTCACAGTTTCAAATCACAAAACCGTGTAATGCGTCTCGTATTATCTTTGTGTAGGCATATTTAATGACCGGATCTCATTAGTTCCACAATTTTAATCTTCCATTCCAGTGAGTTGATTTGAGCTCAGTCTAATCATTCGACGGGTTTAGGACCCTGTTCCCACAGCGGAAGCGCTCTCTCTCATCAGCCTCATCATCAACATCATTCTCATCACCATCGTTTCTTCTGCTTCCCCTGCTGTGATGCTAGCTGCTCTCCCACAGGCTTTATTCATGATGTCACTAATGGTATCGGTGGGTGGTCAAGACGAAGAGTCTACAGTTTCCGAGAGACCTTACACGGTCTTACAGAAACAAAATTTGGGTAAGAGACAAAAACAAATTCAAGCGCGGATGATTCATTCCAAGTCTTCCCGAGGTTTGACCACGCCTTTTCTCGTTTCGATCGTTTTCTGCCCCATTGTAAGCGACAATCGGAAAACTGTCAAACAAGCCGTTCCAATTGAATGGGTTGATGCGGTTATTGTGTACAGTCGCGCTGGGGAGCGTCGTCGGTGTCCTGCTGTTGCTGATGATCATCATGGCCGTGTGCGTCTACAAGCCTCTACCCAGGCGCTGAGCGTGTGAGCCTCACTCCTCAGTCCCACGGACAGAGACTCGACATCAAACACCATCTAAAAGGGCCACTCAGCGGTGATCAAATCCACCCCCCCAGAGAAAGGTGGGCCTTCGAGTGGCTCTACCTCTTGTCCATTTATTTATTACAGGCAACTGGATACCACCTCATGCAATATACAGTTTCCAAATTATGCTTGTAGAAATTCAGTGTTTGAGTTATATCTGTTATTTATTTTAAGTGAAGAATATATGTAAATAAATGTTTTGGGTGTTTTCAACACTACTTGAGTGAAGTGTTGCTCATTAAACCTACGCAATTGAATGAGATCCATCCATACTGCAACCACTCTGCGTGACAGGACCAAAAAAAACGACGTTGCCGTCGTGGCTAGTATGCCCATATTTGGAAGTGCTGACCTAGGAGCTAACCACGGAGATTGGATTGCACGTCAAACTGATTATTTTGTCACAGGTCATGTTTATCGTGTACTGTCAAGTCACAATAATTGTTTAATCATATACGTCTTGTTTTAACTTGAACCCCCCCCCTTGATAATGCAATCAAAACTATCAATTACTTGCCTATTCAAGGCATTATTTTTGATACAGTGGAATAATGTGAAAGTGTAGGTTTGTTAAATATGTCTGTATTCTCAGAAAGTGCATGAAGTCACTGTCAGAGTACTTATGGAAATAAAGTGCTTTTATTTTAAGAACAGCTGCACCTCAAATGGTATGTTACAAAGATCTCGGTTGATTGAAGCAAAAATTGGCCTTTATGAAACGGTTGGCAAAATGATATCATTATAACGGCTCGTTTTTCCATCATGTACCACAGTGGGTAAGATGTGCACAAAGGGCTCAAGTTAGTGGTTGGTCATAAGAAAAATAACTACACTGTAGTGGTTATCCAACATCACAGTGGTTATGTCTTGCTTCCTATTGGACAGGGGGAAAAAACTTACTAAATTTTGAGTGGCACCAGCTAAACTTTCCATCATGTAACAGACAAAATGTCTGTTGGCACATGCTGAAAGAACAAATCATCAAATCCTGACATGCCTGCACACAATCAAGAGGTTTGCTGTTTGTCGCTACAGGAGGAAACATCAGGACTGCTGTTGCATTTTTGAACAGAGGCAATAATGCTGGTATTTGCTCAGGCAGCCCCCGCCCCCCCATTCATACAAATTCCACTTAAAACAAAAGAACTTTATATATACAATTGCTGCAGAAATGTTCAGTCTCTTGCAGCATTTTCTTGGCCTTCTGAAAAGTACAAGAAACCTGCATGTACTTTGAGTTAGTAGTATGGCAGAGATACTGTATGTGAAATTACCAGTAGTTTAAAAGTTATCTCCAAAAAAAGAGGGTTGTTAATATTTGACCCTGAGATTTCCGTTGCCAAATGGAAATGGCTTGTAGCATCAAACTCTTCATGGTCATCAGCAAAATAGCGCTATGGGAATATTTATATTCCCCAAACTACCACATCAGAGATTTAGGATTCGAGTTAAGCCAAGAACATAAACCGAAGAGTTAAGTGGGCGTGCCAACTTATTATGTGGAGTCACTTGAAGTAGTCATTTTTGATAACATTCTCAGGAGCTGCCGTAAGAGTAAGATATGAATGTGACTGCTGCTGAAAGGACTCAAAGCCCACAACACCTCAGAGCGCACTGATCAAACTGGAAGACGGAGAATGTAGGTACGGAAATAACATGTATCCTCTTAGCCCAAAACGCGCTTTCAAAAGTTAAGACAGGAAAGTTTTGCCTGTGCAAAGAGCAGGCTGTTAAAGGGAAAATCTGCTTTTGCATAGAATACAGGAAGCGGCAATTGTCACTGAGGTGAGATGAGGCGGCCTGCTTTCAGATCGATCCCGATTCCCTCTTCATCCTTCTACTTTTCAGTGAGTGACAGCTGCAAAATGCGCTCCAGCTCCTCTTCCTCCTGCTTCCTCAGCCGCTCCTCTCGCTCTTGTGCCCGCACAGAAAGCTCCATGGCCAAGTGGAGCTCGGAGTCGTGGCTTGAGGCGGAGAAAGTGCTTGTGGGGCTGGAGGTGTCGGCATAATCCACTAGCACCCCCTCTGGGATACTCCTGGAATCACAGAAGCCACCGAGTTATTTGTGAGAAGCCAAGTCTGCATCTCAAATCAGAAATGTTTGGCCATTCCAGACCGCTGTGAGCATGGGTACTGTATGTCGTGAGCGATTGCGAGGTATGCCGCAGGAAACTATCCAATTTCACTTCATTGTTCTGATTATTATTTTTTACTACAAATAATGTACAGTATCTGTGTGACATTTAAGTCTCCTTAAATGCTCTTCAGCTAAATGGCAGAAGGTGCAATTAGTCTCTGTATCCATCTGTCAGAATGTACTGTACTAATTACAGAGAATGTCTAAAATGCGATCATGAGAAGTTTCAGCGACGGTCGTCTACATCACATGATCGTGTGAAAATCTACCTGTCACTCTGGCTGCTGACCATGGCGTCGGTGTATTCGCCGTGTGGATCATTCCCGATGCCATCCTGCAGCGACAAAATAGTGACAAGCGTTCCCAGTAGAATGGATAAGAGAGGAGGACGGATGGAAGCATATGAAGAACGATCGGTGGGACCTCACCTGGTCTGAGCCTATGTGGGAGTCCAAGAGACTTTGATGGATTGCGTACTGCAAAAACTCCTCGTCGTTTGAGGACGCAGGAGCGTGACGGCTGCCCCCTCGGCGGTGGTAGTTGTCAGGTATTGCAAACACAGACGGACACACCCGGAATGTTGGAGGGACTGGATACGCACGAAAGCCACAGGTGAGGAGCAAAGACAGAGATTGATCTATTTGCTTGCGCGGTTGAGTACGTTTCTACCTCTGGCCTCTTCGTCGTCTCCTGTGGATGACGGTGTGGCTGCTGGTGTTATGTTGGCTTCCTCTTCGGTGCTGCATTTATTCACGTTACCAAAAGTAATTCTGGCATTCAGCACATGAAATAGAGGAATCTCTGCAAAGCAGAAAAAAAAAAATCACGACATCATTTGGATGCTCCACACACATACACACAAAGTGTGTTTCCTGGTTCTCAACATGATGGCAATCACCAATTTTGATCGGAAATCCAGGAGGGAATTTCAGCGTGACAAAGTCTCGTAGCCGTGCAAAATGCGAGCTGGTCCGAGCCATGAGGTCAATGATGGGGGTCACCTGCTCCACCAGGGACAGAGGATGATCTTCGCTCATCCACAATGTCCCTTTAAACCTGCGTGAGAAGGGAACGCTGCTTGAATGCCGATGCGGAATACAGATGAAAACTAGGTTTTGAAGTGTCTCAAGGATTGTCGTCTAACTTTTGCGTTCGCACGCTCAGCTCAATCGGTCGGCCGATGTCTCTGTTCCCCAAATTGAAATTGGGATCGAAATATTCCTCTGGAGTGATGGCTGTGGGGTTTGTGGCGGTTGCGTATTCAAGTGTCAGGTCCTGTTAACAGTAAGAGGTTGACAGGTCGCACCAAATGGTCAATCGAACACACTGAAAACTACAAAAATATGATTAATGTTACAGGAATACATTCTCACTTATTGCTGGTTCAGTTACTAGCCTACATCAAAATATCACTTCCGGTCCATTTCTAAGGTTTTGTGTCATGCTCTTAGAGGCAGGAAGTGGTTTGCTAAACGAGAAATAGAGAAACATTTCTTTCCCACTCGTGCTCCCTGTTCGAAAAGGGCCATTCTCATTTTCTTTTGGTCACTTTTCAACAAGCTCTTGTATTTTACTTCATTGGAATGTGCATGGGTAGTCTGCTGTGGTTGCGAAGTGTATGTAGCCAACGTGTTTGAATACAGGATGCGCGTATTACCCCTTGTGCACTTATGTGCTGTTCAACTGTCCCAAGCAGAGACTCCAAAATGTTCCTTTCACCTTTGAACAGAAAGTCCACATTCACCTTTTTCGAAGAACAAAAGCTATACACACATAAGTGAGTGACGCGTGACTTTTAAAATGTTTGTGCGCAAATAGTCAGGTTTCCAGCGTGCCAACCAAGTACATTTTAAGTTGTCTGCTGATTCCTAAAAATGTGTCTGTGAGGAAGCGTTTCTGTACTTGTGCGCAACAGTGGGGCTAATTAACATAATACCCATCTCTGCACAACGCTTCTCCACCAATGACTCGGCAGCTAGACCGGCTGAAGCTCCAAAGCGAGAGAGCAACTTTGACAGCTGAAGCCGTGATGAAATTCTCCATCCATTTTTCTTATGAAAGACACTTGATTGCGCCACGACCTTGTTGGTTCTTTTCAAAATTCGCGACGCCTTGCTCACAGAGACATTTTCAGACATAGGCAGCTCACAAAAGGTTTACTTAGTTGTATAATTTTACACTTACATTGAATTCCAGTAATTAAAAAGTATATGTGTCCCCTTTTAGGCTGAAATACGTTTTTTTCCCCCCACCTACTTTTTATCCGGGCTTTCTCTTCATCTGTAAGATGTTCAGTCCTCGTCCTGATGACTACATTCACATTGTTCACACTGAAAACCTAAGAAAGCAAAAGGGCAGATGACAGAAATGATTGCCTTGGAAATTACATGCATTTTAGTGTTTTTGTTTTTTTTTCATTGATAAAAGACCATTTCTTTGAACCTTTGTTTCAAATCCGTTGACCACTTCGGTTTTGTCTGTCCTCCAGCCCCAAATCCCAGCCTTGTTCCTGTCCAAAAAAAAGAAAAAGAAAAAAAATGTCATTAAAAGGGAATGTGCACAATGTGTTGTCAGTAAGGATTCAATACAGGTGATAAAAAGCTATAAGGTAAAGGATTTCCAGAAATTGTAACCATGCTCCCGGTCAAATACTCTCTCAGAGCAGTAAAACTGGAAGAAATCCCACTCAAGTGGATTTGAGTGCAAGCACAGAGCGCAAGCTGCGAAGAAGCCAATATGCGAATGGAATGAGATCCTTGCCTCTCAAAAGCAATGTCCTTGGTGTCCAAGTAGGTGTTGACAATTGGCGTGGTCAACCTTTTGGCCACTTCTTGTTCCGCTGGCTGCATTGACTCAAGTGTGACATCCTCCATCTCTTGTGATATGATGAAACGCTCCGTGTCCACCACTTGCTCGTCATGGTTCACCTCCATCAACTCTGCGCACGAATCTGTCGAGGAGCTCGTTGAGTTGCATTTTATCGGACAACGTCACTCTCTTCATTTTTTGTTCGCGACACACACACACCATCTCCTCTGAAAAGGTAGCTCCTTCGCCCTCTGATCCAAGTCATGTTCTCGAAGCCGAGAAGGGTGGCATCCACGCGAAGGCTTGCTGCACTTTTCCAAATTCGACACACATCACTTGGGCATACCCGGGACACAAGAGGGACTGTGAAGCAACAGTGTATAAGAAAAATCATTGTTTGAAAATACAAAAAAAACAAAGGGACGTGGAAATATTATGAGTCATTTTAAATAATGTAGTTGATCCAGTATGACCTGAATAGCCTTCGTGTTGATGTGTATATTTTTAAATTCAGCACAACAATGTTTTTACAGCCCTGACAGTGACCGTGCAAAGAAAAATAAGACATACACTATTTTCACACAGAACTTACTCCAGCTGGTGAACTCCCACTTCATTTCCATATAGAAGTCTGGTGACTGTGGATGAAAAACAGAAATAAAGCAACAGGTTTGTTTTATAAACTAAATGAAATGTCGCTGAAAATGAAGAGGGGGAAAAAAGTTTGTAAGTTAAACCTCTCGGATCTTTGACAAAAGCTCCGGTACTCCTTCCAAAGCGGTGGATGCTTTCAGGTAGTCCCTCCGTTGCAGAACTAACTGAACCATCTCTGGATCTCCCGTGCTGATGGCTTCCTGCAGGACTAGATAGATAAAAACAAATGTTTACCGGTAGATAAAAGGAGTTACAACCGGCAGAAACGGCAAAGAAACGTAAAGCGGTGAGACACTTTCGGGGAAACAGCAGTGCACGGAGCGGTTGAATGCTAACCTGTCCAATTATTGGCATTTTCTTGAGTAACTTGAGCTCCATGTCTCAGGAGGACTCTCACTGACTCCAAGTGTCCGAGTGACACAGCCAGGTGCAAAGGTGTCCGACCTCTCGGATCCACAGTTTCTATGTCATTCTGGGGAATTCCAAAAGAACATGCAGAACTCTTCTTAATGACACAATTAATGCATAGTTCATAGTACTTTACAATTAACACATTACTGTTAAATTGCACACAGTAGTTCAATACTTTAAAAGAACTTTAAATGCTCTCAACTATTCCCATCATGACACAAAATTATGTTTTGAGCTCATGGAATTAGAACACCTTTTTTTTTGATTCATGAAGACGATGTTTACGAGTTAGTGTTAGAAATCAGTTGGGATGGATGGGAAGTCGCTACAACAAAATCCTTGTGTTCAACTAAACAAGCCCAGATTTCACACCGATTGAGAAGAATTGTGAGTAAATTGAGGCGAGATCACCATTATTTTCGGCATATACTTTTTGCGGCATTTTATTGTTTGCCGGTGAGATGGAAGAGATGTTTTAAAATTAAAGCTTTTTTACTTGAAGTGAATAGGTTATACTTTTCACGTCTACACACTAAATAAGAGCAATGAAAGTAAAACCATTTACATATGTATACTTGTGTCTAAAGGTTCTAAAAAAAAATCAGACGTAGAAATAGAGTTTATAGTTCTCTCTCACAGTACTCCAAACCATCCATCCATTTTCCGATCCGCTTATCCTCACAAGGGTCGCGGGGGGGTGCTGGAGCCTATCCCAGCCGTCTTCAGGCAGTAGGCAGGGGACACCCTGAACCGGTTACCAGCCAATCGCAGGGCACACAGAGATGAACAACCATCCACGCTCACAAAATAACAATTTAGAGTGTTCACAATAAGCCTGCCATGCATGTTTTGGGAATGTGGGAGGAAACTGGAATACCCGGAGAAAACCCACGCAGGCCCGGGGAGAACATGCAAACTCCTCACAGGGAGGCCGCAGCTGGAATTGAACCCGGTACCTCTGCACTGCGAGGTCAACGCACTAACCACTGCAGCACCGGGCCAGGCCGCCCATACTCCAACCCGACTGACAATTATTGGTTTGATTGGTCAAATGGGAGACTTATTAAATGTACAATATGTGCCTTGCCTCAATGACTATGGGGAAAGATTGCATTACAGAGCTGAATAAAACAGGCACACATTGAATCTACATAAAAACACAACATTATATACTACTGCACACTTTTCTCCTCTTTCGTTAAACAAACCAAATTATTTAAAATACAATTGCGCTGATGTAGCAATTTACAAACTATAAGTTCATGTATAATCAGTGTAAAAGGCAAAAACGTATTTGGCAGTGTCAATCAAAACTGATCACTGGTCGTTTAAAGTGAATTGATTGAGCGGGCATAGCTATTTGTGACCGGTGATTGTACCTGTTTAAATGAGACGTAGATGACTAATTTAAGATGGTACTAGTGGAAAAAAAACTGAAAGGAGTCGACAGAAAACCAAATCACGTCGATATGAACGTCAAACGTGTGGCAATGAGCAGGATCTGTCAAACAAGGCGGCCCACTATTTCCTCGTAGCAGTTTCCTAGCTCCGTGGGCTAACAAATATTCGTACTTTGCATTTTGGGCTACAAAGCTACTACACTAACCTGCAGTAGTGTAATTTGCTGCTCCAGCTTCCTGTAATTATTCTCCCAAACTGAAGAGTGCAGTGGGAACTCCATCCGAATGTCTTCGCTAACATTAGCTACGGACATCTTCTTGTTCTCTATGTGGAACACTATAGCAACGTTCGCGAGCTTCTTCTGGACACGACTACAATGATAGCTATGCCTCCTACCAGCCAACTTCTACCAATTTTATGGGTCATGGCGCTGACATTTTCGGAAAATCAAATCATAGTAGCAGCCTCACTAAACTTATGCCCAAGCCTTCCCCAAAACAAAAGTTCGAACAAGGAAGTGGCAGGAAGATTCCATAACAGTGGCAGGGGTAGCCCACCTAGAACCTAAGTCGGTTCACACAAAAATTGAAGAAAATTATACACGAACAAATATATTTAAGATTGAAAATATGTGCTAATTTCTTATAGTTGGATTGGCATTGCGGTAAAGATGAAATAACGTTAAATGTATTGTCCACTAAAACTCAAATGGTCAGTTCCAGCAGGACACGTCCATTGAACGTATTAATATGGGGGTGTGAGAATATTTTACAAAGGGACGTAATGATAAAACGTCACTTGTGATAGCCTATACATAGTTATACATCCGGAAAAAAAATCCATATAAATTGTATGTTCATTTTAAATGTGATTGTGTCATATAAAAAAGAAAACTACATTTAAAAAACAGCGCAGGTGAATGATGCCTAAAATAGGATCGCCTGCTGCATTTAGTGGGATAATCAAAATTGCATATTTCACTGTTAATCCAGCCATACAACTATCACGCCATTTATAACCTTTGCCTGTAATCAGCACGTCTGTTACCACGTGAAGTCATTCATTTAGGATGTTTGTCATTTTACAAATAAAATTTAAACGAAACACTGGCACAGGCACACGAATGCCTCTCAAGTTGACCTCATTCAACCAGGTCATGGACGTGATACTAGTACTGTAGTACCATCTTGCGTCTGATCTAACTGTAGCATCGCCACTAAAATCTCGATTGAACCCCACAAAGGAGCGAACAAATCATCCATTCTTTACCCTCAGCTGTGTATGCCAGGCTATGTGCATCACAACAAAGTCAACAAAACTGAATAAAGACCCTCTTTTTTATATGTAATGTGTAATAAGCATGACATTGGACAAAAAGTATGAACTATATTGAAACCATAATCTTTACATGATTTAAAGGGTATCCTGACAGACTTAGCAGAGGGTTAATATATAAACTCCAGGCAGACTGAAGCTCACTGTGGTGTTGCTGCTGTCTGTCTACCACAGACCGCAGCGCGTCCCATTAAGCGGGCGTACTGTTGTCGACGGGCCAGGTGCTAAGTCAGCTAACTTTAAGTGACTCGGCATTCAGTGCTGAAGGAGAATGGCGTTATAATGGTTTACCAAACAGCCTCAATCGGACGTAGCGTCTCGGTGTTTGGGGTAGCCTTTAATTGGCTAGCTTTTAGCTAACACGGAAGGCATCTCCAGGGATTCATCAATGATCAACGTGCGTACTTCCAAGATACTGAGCTAATTTCTGCAAGCATTTCCGCTGTTTAGAATGTCCAAACGCATGAGGAACACGGAGCTGTGTGCAGACTGTTGCGTCCCAGGTAAGTGAACCTTATAATCGAACGGTGTCAGCATTAGCTCGTATCTGTTCTCGAAACGTTGAGCGACGTGTGGTTTCCTGACACTCAGTCCACTAGTATCACACCCCGTGCTTCTCATTCTAATCGGATTATTAGTGCTCGGCCCAGCCACGATACTGTCTACTTTACTGTTAAATGCAGTGTGTGACAAGTTTAGTGTTGTTGACATCTATCCGAGCCCCCAGGGGAGGATGCTATTTGACCTCAAGCGGTCAGTTCTTGTTCAATTTCCGTCTGTGGCCGTGTTGACATCAAGACGAGCCAGTGTTTGAAAATAATATTACCATAGAACATTGACTCATATTTGTGAATTAATACATTAGATGAAATTATGTTATCATCCCCCTTTTCGTTTTATTTTTTTTTTTATTTTGCTTCCTAGACAGTAGATCCCACGCGAACGTAATTTGTTTGGCTACAGATCAATGGTATGACTCAATTTAATAGGGAAAACCATCAGGTATAAATGTTTTCCTTAATCCGTTGTGAAAATAAATGCAGCAAAGTATTTACAATCAAAGATGTACAGAATTTGAAATCCAGACTATTAACCCCTTCATTCTGTGTGAAATCCCCTTTTCTGTAGTTGTGACGTGATGTTTTTCAGCAAGCACAGGAAGCCAAACAGGATGCTGAATGAATTGACCGAGTGTTTTCAGTTCGGAAGTCTTTTTCTGAAGGGGATATCCTATAAGAACTATACATTAAAACACACACAGAAGCACAAATTATTAAAATTGAAAATGTATTTGATTCCTCAAGCTTTAGACCCCATTTTTCCACTCATCCTGACATTCTTACGCTTTAAGGTCTCCACAGCAGCTGGGTTTACTTGCCCCTCCCTTGCAACTGTGACCAGTTGTTGGCTGTGAATATTTTTAGATTTTCAAGATCTACTATTAAATTTAGCAGCACTTGTTTGAGGAAAGCGTGAAGGAGGCCCACCAGCGGAGCGGTCTTGAACAGTAGTTTGGATGGGACTCTAAACTACAACCAGACGGCATGAATGTGACGAGTAACCGCTACAGATGTTTCCACTATATTTCAGCAGTTGTCCTGGTGCAGCATCAGCCACTCACGTGGCTTACATTTTGTTGCCTGTAGTTTAGGGCCGGCCGAATTCACAGTATTAATTGTGAATTACACACACTTATAATTATGCAGGTCAGGGTGGTTGTTTTTTTGGATAGTGACTCTCAAATCTAACTCCCACTGTCAATGTCAATCAACAATCAATATCACATAATTGATCACTTACAGTACAGTTATGACAATCCCTAATGTGATACATACAGATTATGTAGAAATCTGTATCTGCATGCCAAGCCCTCCACTCTCTGTTCCTTATGATAGTAAGGTAACATGCTAATACAGTGATTCCCAACCATTGTGCCGTGGCACATTCGTGTTCTGTGAGAGATCATCAGGCGTGCTGTGGGAAAGTATCCAATGTCAATTAATTTGACATAAATAACTGTTTTTGTTAATTTATATATGCCCACCACATGTAAGAATAGTAAAAAATCGAATGCTTTTCCACTAAATGACGGCAGGTACATAATTAATCCCGATAACCATTTTTGCTAAGTGGTGTGTGAGATTTCCATTGTGAAATGTGTGCTTTGATTCAATAAAGGTTGGGAACCACCATTGTAAGAGGCACTTTCTGAGATGGTTGTTGAACATTATTAATTATTACATTCAAAAACTCACTACTCAACTGTATTTATAAAGCACTTTAAAACAACCACCGCTGTATACACGGTGCTGTATATGGAGCAACAATAATTCATACAACACCAAACAATAAAGCAATAAATTAATAAGACAGTAGAAAGCACAAAAACAGTCAAACTAAAAATCACTCTCATGCTGAGTCACAACCAAAGAATAAAAATGAGTTTTAAAGTGAATTTTGAAGATGGGCAATGAGGGGGCTAGCTGAACGTTCAGTGGGAGGTCATTCCAAAGAGAGGGACCAGCAATGGTAAAGGCTCGATTCCCTCTGAGCCATCGCTTAGTTCTCGGTACTTCTAATAGTGTCTTTTTTGTTCAGTGAAACATAGATCTGACAGTCATCCGCTGAGCAGTGGAAGGGAATACTCTACCATATTTCCTTAAGATGGAACCCAAAGTGAAAACAGCAGAAGCCCCAGAATTGAGCCCTGTGGAACACCACACAACAGTGGGGCAGTTCATGACTCAGAGCAACCAAGGCTAACACATAAGGTTTTGTCAACTAAATAGGATCTAAACCACTCAAGGGCGCTACCACCAATGTCCACCAGGTCCTGCAAACAAGCCAACAGAATACTGTGATCCACTGTATCAAATGCTGCAGTTAAATCTAATAAAACCAGACACACATAGTCGCCAGTGTCATTTGGTTGCCATTAAAAACTCGTAACAGGGCTGACTCTGTGCTATGCATCATCATGAAACCTGAGTGGGAAGACCTCCAAGACGTTATGTTCATCCAAGAAAAAATTTAATTGCATGTGCACCACTTTTTCCAGAATATTTGAAATGAAAGGCAGCTTGGAAATGTGCCTAAAATTTGACAGTACATCTTGATCAAGGCCAGGTTTCTTGAGCAATGGTTGCCCCACAAATATGGGGAACTATACCAGAAGACAGACTGCTGTTGATAATGGCCAAGACCAATGTACCAATACTCGGGAGAACCACCTTAAAGAAATGCAGAGAAACAGAATCACAAAGGGAGCCATATGCCTTAGTCTGGCGAACCACATCCTCTAAAAATGTCAAGGACAGAGCTTCAAAAGAGTTTAACACAGCTGAACATGGAAAAGGAACAGAGGGGTCAAATGTGATATTTGAAACAAGAGTCCAAGCTGTAGAGACCTTACCATTGAAAAACTGAAGGAATCTGTTGCACATTTCGGGTGAGGAGTCTGAGCGAATAGGCTGAGGGGGTTTAAGTATGTTGTAGCTGCTCATTGTGCTTGTTTTCGTTAGCTTGGTAAGTACAGTATGTGATTTGCATTAAAATTGTAATTTAAAAAAAAAGGAACATTTGGTACTTGTTTAGAGTGGATGTCTTTATTTTATATCTCACAACGTAACAGTTAACAGCCAGTAAGTAGTCTGTTCCCTTCCTCACAGAACCCCGCTGGGCCTCAGTGAACAGAGGGGTGTTGATTTGTGATGAGTGCTGCAGTGTTCATCGAAGTCTGGGCAGACACAGCTCACAAGTCCGTCACCTGACGCACACACCATGGCCTCCTACACAGCTACAAGTAACTCTTTTTACGCTTACAGTTATTTTATTTCCTCTTGTGTTGTATCATTTGAGCCACATGTAGTACGACAGCACACCTTGAGATTACTCATTTGTTTTGTTGTTTTGTGTGAACTAACATAAATCGATGACTGCACATTTATACACAACCTGTCAAAAATTTGCAGATTCTAATTCAATAGCATGAGAAAGGGTCCAAACTTTTGACTGGTAGTGTGCATACAAGTTCATTGCTTTTGGCCGGAATTAGAAAGTGTTACAACATTCTTCTGAATCACCGGAGCAAAATTTTCCATGTTTGTTTTTCATTTCATCAAGATGGTTCAGATGTTGTACAGCAATGGCGCTAATTCAATTTGGGAGCACTCCCTTCTGGACCCGGCATCTGTGATGAGTGGAAAACGCAAGGCCAACCCCCAGGACAAATTACAGTAAGTTGTTCTGATTTGAAACTTATTAACGTGTTCCCTGCATGACGTTCACTGCTCCTTACTTGTCTCTCTGTGAACTGTTTCATTTCATGTGTTCCTCATAGCCCCAACAAGTCAGAATTCATCAAAGCCAAATATCAAATGTTGGCGTTTGTCCACCGAATGCCTTGTCGGGAGGATGACAGCTCAACAGCCAAGGATCTGAGTAAGGTGAGGAGAAATACTGCTGCTGCTCACAAGAAAAATATAACATCAGGTCATTGGAAATCTAATGTATTTTCTTCTTTATTCCAGCAACTTCATTCAAGTGTTCGCACCGGAAATCTCGAGACCTGTTTGCGGTTGCTCTCTCTGGGAGCTCAAGCAAACTTTTTTCACCCAGTAAGGTTCCCTCCAATTTAGATGTAACCTCCTATAGGTTCCCAATGAGCCTTAGTTTGAGGCTGTCGTCATTCCCTTGTCATCCGCAACTTCATCAGCGAAACAAAAATAACATAAAAAGCCCCCATTTTTAATCATCAGTCACTTTCTGTTATCCAAATATTAACTCATTTAAATTCCTATTCTTGCTGAGCTTTGCTGAGTCGAACACATTCTCTGTCTTCAAGGAAAAGGGAAACACTCCCTTGCATGTGGCAGCAAAGGCAGGACAAGTCTCTCAGGCTGAACTGTTAACTGTTTACGGCGCAGATCCTGGAGCCCCTGATAGCAACGGCAAAACGCCCATTGATTTTGCGAGGTTAGTCACGTCATTATTACGCGCAAGCAAGTCATGTTGGTTCCACTAGGGTTTGAATGCGTGTCATCTTAGGGAGGCGGGCCACCACGACCTGGCAGATAGACTGGTGGAGATTCAGTATGAGCTGACGGATCGGTTGGCCTTCTACCTGTGTGGGAGAAAACCAGGTGTGCTGCAATTTCTGTGACTCGCTAAGATTCAAATTAAAGTGATACAAATGATGCATATAGAGTAGAAAATATTGAAAATATTGTTCATTTTTTTGGTGATGTTACACATGTGGCTCTCCATCCGCTGCATACAGTGGAACCTTGCCAGATGCTAATTTGAATGCAAAAGTTTTTCGTTTTTGAACTTTAGAGGCATGAGAAAGCTAATGTATAAGTTTGGCATTGATTTTAAAATGTAGGCATTATTGTCAGCAAGCCTTGAACACCAGCGAGTGATTTTTGGGGGGTGCTAGCGAATAATCATTTTGATTTCAATTAAACCGATCTCAGAAAAACTAAGCAGGAATTAAACACCAAAAGATACTTTCATGAAACTCATGTTACCTGTTGTTTTCTTACGTTTGACACTTGCAGTTTTCGTTGCTGATGATCAGAGATCTGTTGAGCATGTACTGTATGTGACTTTCCTACTTTTGAGTTTGAGAAGTATGCAACGTTATTCTTGTTCCCTTAAGATCATAAAACCGGGCAGCACTTCATCGTTCCTCAAATGGCTGACAGGTAAGCTAGTAAACGTCATATTTTCTTCCTGAGTGGTTTTAACTTTACTTGAAACTGCAAAGCGAGGCTTTTTCACCAGCTAGGAGTTGTCTCAGCTTTGAAGTGGCTTGTTGAGACTCGCTGAAACATTGACTGTCTGCGTCTCAGGAAGCGAAGCACCTACAAATATGTCACACTAAACCCATTTAGCCTTTATTCTTGTCCTAGAACTAGCGCAAATATTTCTTCATTTAAATGATGCTGTTCGTTTTTTTCTTATGCGTTCTGTTGATGGATTAGGAACATGTAAGTATGATCAAATGGCATGCAGATGAATGCTCGCCCTTAGGTTTCAGCAGCATGTTGATGAATATTATTTCACTGTAGCAGTTTAGATCTATCGGAACTGGCCAAGGCAGCAAAGAAGAAGCTACAGTCAGTAAGTGATGGCACACTTGACAATATTTTCCACTTAGTCTCTTTCCACGTTAAAAATCCAATGTTGTTACTCTTTTGCAGCTAAGTAATCATTTATTTGAAGAGCTGGCCATGGATGTGTATGATGAGGTTGACAGGCGAGAGACTGATGCAGGTAACGGTTTCCGCAGAGCCTGTTGGACTGTAAGATGTAAAAAAGTAACATACAGTAAAACTAAGAGCTACTTGGTTTACTTAAAAACACCTTGATATTTTTCACTGAGTACATACTCTTACAATAATAGGACAAAATCACTCTGAAGTGATGGCAAAACAGAGATGTATTTATTTATTTGGGGGGGGGGGGAGCAAGCCTGACAAATTTGTAGATTGTTGTTAAGATTGCTGTTGGTGTTGTGGTGTACACAGGCATGAGCGAGGACACTCATGCTGAGGGAAATACGCCCAGTATGTGTAAAATCTTCACTTCATTAATGCGTCATACTTAATTTTATCATGGGGGGGGGGGGGGGCGTTTGTTGTGCCTGTGTTGCCGGTTCTATTCACTCCGATATAATAAAACCCACACTGAATTGATTTGGTTTGTCACACTCTCTTGAAGTGTGGCTAGCAACACAGAATCACAGTGCCCTCGTGACGGAGACAACTGTGGTGCCTTTCCTTCCTGTCAATCCAGAGTATTCATCCACAAGGAATCAGGCAAGTTAGCATCGCATCATTTTTTTCTTTCCTATTTCCCATACCGACCACATAATGCTGAGGGTTTTTTTTTTGTCTTTTAGGGACGCCAGAAACTTGCTCGATTCAATGCACACGAATTTGCAACTCTTGTGATTGACATCCTAAGTGATGCAAGGCGGCGACAGCAAGGGAATTCAGCAGCCAACTCCAAAGGTGAGTACTTAAATCCCTATTTCGACCGTACTCCATAGTTTACTTCCTACTACTTTATTATGGCTGGTTAGAAATTGTGAATGGGTACCAAAACAACCGTCCGTACTGTACCACCAGATGCGGAGCTGAATTCTATTTTATTTATTGACAGAGAACCATCACTTCCATCTAAGGATCAGGAACACAACAATGTTCTCCAAACAAGTCTCGTCGTCTTCTTGTAATTAAAAGCCATATGCTAAAAAGAAAGCACACAAAACGTTGGATGTACCGGTGCCACATTGTTGTTTACTGTGTCACATTCCTTTTCTGTTGACGACAGTAGATTGCAGGGTAACACTACGTCATGCTGCTACGATGTCACATTATTTGCACAGTTAGTTATTTACAAGCTGGCCTACATGCAAAGTCGGATCTGGGCTTACTGTTTCAACCTCAACTGGGATGAGCAGAGCTTTTTTTTTTTGTTTGACACAAAACCTTGAGCACAGAAGACCTAATTGCAATGTGTGTCTTTTAAATTACAGATAATGTGGAACTCATCTTGAAGAACATGTCTGGCAGGCCATGCAGTGACAGCCAGGATAATGATCAGCCCGACTACGATAGTGTAGCGTCCGATGAGGACACAGACCAAGAGCTTCCTTCAAGTAAAGGAGATAGGACCAAGGTGAAGCGCTTGTACTTTCTCACAGTGAAACCATGAACGTCAGCATGAGATAATCGTGTGCACCATCCCAACAATGGATGCTTATTCTGATCCCAACAGAGCCTGGACTCTGACCTCTCTGATGGCCCGATCACCATGCAGGAGTACCTTGATGTGAAAAACGCTCTCTCAGCCTCCGAGGCCAAAATTCAGCATCTCCTGAAAGCCAACAGCAACCTGAGCGATGAGCTGCGACTGATGCAGAAAAAGGTATCCGCCGGGCTCCAACAATAAGATCACTAACCTCACCGAGGGCCAGGACTGAGTCAGGGTGGGGATATGTGTGTGTGTGGGGGGGCCACAGCGGTCCAGCCTGTGCCATGTAATTAAGCCCTGCGTGACTACGTGAACAGGAAGGCTGCTGTGACACCCTTCTGCTCCACCCTCCCTCTCTTGTCGGCCAGCATGCTCACTTGTAGTCATCCGAAGAGGAGGAAATCACTCCAGTTCATTTCACAATTGACAAGTCTTTAATTCTTTACGAATGTTGTCAACTTACTAACAAGAATGTTTGAAAATGCATGTTTGTTTGTTTGTTTTAATCCATTACATAGGCGATAATGACTAATGTGATTTGTATGTGTGTGTGCCTTGCTTCATCACATTGTTATGTGCTCTTAGTCATGTTTTTGAACATTTCGGACAGATGGAATTTGTTTTCCAAATGGGTCATAGAAAATATAGACGTATCATTTAAAAAAAAATGTAATTTAAGCAATGTGGCTCCGTTTATTTTTGCAAATGATCCATTTGGGACTTAGATTTTACTTATTCTACAAAAAAAAAAAAAAAAGATTACTTTTTACTGTTTGGACAGGAAAGGTAGTTTATTTCCATCAATGTGATATAGGTCATTCTCATTTGTCCAGTAAATACTCAGTATAGTCTTCTCACAGCACAGTATTGTAGGAATCTCTAAAAGGAATATTTCGATCCGGCAAACATGTACATGATCGAGTTGTGGTCCTTATATCATGTGATGAATAGATTTTTCTTCCAATCTTCAACATGAATCCATATCCAGTCCGGTACGGATGTAGTGCTGCACTACGGTATAATCCTGAACATCAGTGCCAAGAAAACCTCTTTCTTTAGTCCATTCCTTAAACTTCATTGCTGTTCACGCTTGATCTGTGACGGCACCTCTGATTCCACTTCCGCCTGCGCACTCAGTCCTTTGCTTGCTTATCACTGGCTTCTCTCCACGTAAAGCTTTAAAAGAAAGACGATCCTCCCGTGACGTGAAGTGAATGACGGCTTGCTTTTCTGAGAAGCACCTCTTAGTGTGTTGCTGACCGTCTCTTCCAGCTGCAATCTCTGCAAAGTGAGAACACCTCTCTTAGGCGGCAGGTCACAGCCAATATCTATCAGATCCCCAGCACGTCAGACTATCCCGACCCCTCCGCTCCTTCAGCCCTGAAACGCCGGCAATCAGCTCGGGCAAGTCGGCCCATGAGTATGTACGAGACCGGCTCGGGCCTGAAGCCTTATCTCCCTAAAGGGGAAAGTCCTTACCCAGAAGAGGCTATTCCCACCCTGCATCCCTTCCCACCTCATGTAAGTAAAACCTGTTCCCTTGCATCCCTTCGCTTTTTCCTCCCCACTGGCCCCATTTCACCTCTCCGTGTCTTCCATTCATTCCATTTCCTTTTCTTTTCATTGTGGGCTTCTCTAAAATCACAATTGCATCCTCTCACACTTCATCTTGTCCGGTTCTGATAAGGCAACAAGGCCGTTACCGACATACAAAGTACATGTGTTGTTTGCTGGTGTGCCTCTTGTCTTTTTTTTTTTTTTTTTAGACATTCCATTATTTTGTACTTGCTTGCAGATGGTGTTATCGTGATTTAATTTTCAGTTTTGTACTGTCTTTTATGTTGATGAAGCATTAAAACAACCATACAAAGACTGTGTTTTTGTACTGCATGACAAACTCATCAGCTTTTCTTCCCGTTTGGTTCAAATGAAGATACTTTCTCTTCCAGAGGTGATTTCAAAACTTTGAAAGCAATATGGGCTCAGTAACAAGGAAAAGCTCGGTATGTTTATTTTTTATTAAGACCGCTTGAGGTTTTTTTTTCCATTAAGGGTTTTCTTCCATTTACTTAAATAAGATTCTTTAAATTACACCTCAAACCAAGTCAAATCCTTTTGAGTGCTTGAATTAGAAATAATTGACAGCTTTTTAGCTTTTACCATTTAACCAAGATCTTTTGTCTCCCTAAAATGTGATTTGGATCACATCTTTAGAAGGAAAAGGGCCCTTTTATGACCGCATCTTCATCCCTCCTCTCATTTCCGTCCACCCTGTCCTGGTCCAAGGATGAAAGTAATCTAAAGGTTAAGTACTTCCTCACGCTGGGGGGGCTCACCTTGCGGGACGCAGCAAGTCCACTGGGTGCTTTCATCACCTTCCTTCTGCCTCACTCTTTTATCGATCGCTGCTCCCTGCCTGCCAATTTGCATGAGCCACCTCATCATCAAACGCATGCCTTCATCAGCGTCACTCACAATGGTCAAGGAAGAAAAAAAAAGACATTTATTTGGAATAGTGGTGAATACAGAAAATATGTCGCAAGATGTGACAAACATCTGCTTAATTTGTCGAAAATGTTGCATACCCTCACTTGCCACAACATTCCTGTAGGTGAACCCACCCAATGTAACCTTGTACCCAATTTTGCGTATTAAAAGCACTGACACCTGAAAGGTGTTTTTACCCAAATTAAAAAAAAAAAAAACATAATTCTACACCATTGCAAATGACAAGAATAATAAGGCATATGGCGCTGTCAACTGATTACCTGTACACTGTCAAGAAGTGTGAAAATTGGCTTTTCTGCATTATCAGCAAAGTAATAAGTTGACAAAACGGTCCCTTTATTGCACTCCAATTTAAAAAGAAAAGTAAAAACAACTTGCCAAATTGTTTTGAAGCAAACAACTTGCTTGAGTTGTTGTGCTAACTAGCGTTGTTGCCCGAAATGTCACTAATTTATATTTTCAAGTTTCATCTTAACCCTTTCATGCACCCTGTAACCTGATAACACGATAAGCTGTCCACTGTAGTAACCGCTGTCCCCAAAAGGGTTAAATTACCGTTTTAGCCCAAAATAACACCAGTTGTCTTTTTTTTTTTTTTTTGGACAGCGTATGACCACAACCATCAAGACTGAAAAATATAAGCTCACCACTTTGTAATACGATCCACCTTCTACAGATCGATTAGTGGTGAATACCAGTTAATATTTTTTTTTCTTTTTTGTAGCTTCAGTGTCAAGTCATGGCGCTGCTGTTTCCAACAATGCAAAACCACTTTGCGCAGTAAACCAGCATGATCTGTCTGGATCTGATTTCGAAGTGATGATCCAGGAGTTTGTGGCTTGCGTCTAAACATATCTGGTGTAATTTCATTTTCGGCCGTGATCCAGAGTCGGCGTTTGTGCTGCGCATGTATTCATACTACAAAGTCAGGGAGAAATAGTGTCTCTGAGGTTTGATCGTCTGTGCTTATTTTCCCGTTTTGTTTCGATGGTTATTTTATGAAGCCATCTGGACTTTCTCATCCCGGTTGTGAGCTCTCTTCGCAAGAAAAACAAGCCTTTGTTTCACAGTATGTCATCTCATGTAATCATTGGTGTCTCTAGACGAGGATTTCAGTCTTATTTCTTCTGGCAAAGTGTAAACCTAATTGGTAAAAGATGCAGCATTGCGCCCCCCCCCCAGCTCCCCAAATAATGGTTTTCCATTTGGTGTCAGCGATTGTGATTACTTCATGCAGACTAAACAATCTAACTATACTAGCGGTAATCAGGGAAATGGCTTTGACATTGTGCACTCTTCCTTTCCAGCTTTATGAGCTAGTTTCAGACGTCTTCTGGACTAGCTTTTATTTGTTTTTATCACAGTTGTGATTCGAGCACACTCTTGCTGGCAACACTTATAAACAATCATTGCAATTATAACTATTTTTTTTAATTCCTTAGTGGGGTGAGTATGTAGGAGCAGTCACTGTGTGTTTTCACCACAGATGTTTCTAGTTTATATTCTCAATGACGTGCGCCATCAATCGCTTCCCCTGCAGGCCTCCAAGTTAGAGAAGCAGAGCAGCATGCCTGAAAGCGACTATGACAATGCATTCATCGACTCTGAGGTGGACGATTCCGGGTAAGATTGTCAAACTGTTTTATCTCCGTTAATAAGACGTTGAGTGCAAGCCCGAAAGTCGCGTTCCCGCTGCAGTATGTGCAGGAGAGGGAGACTGAGGAACAGTGGCCGGCTTGGGGAGGGCAGCTCCATCCCTGAGTTGGATGACGCAGAGGTGGAGTCGGACGCGACACTTCCCAGCACCGAGGACGTCATCCGCAAAACCGAGCAGATCACCAAGAATATTCAAGAGCTCTTGCGAGCAGCTCAGGATAACAAACATGAGAGGTCAGAAAGATCCAACGGGTTTTTGTTCAATTTCCACCGGACTTCATGTCAAACCTCTTGCATCTGTCGTTCTTCTGTCGCCTTCCGTTTTGTTGACTTGTCTGGCATCTTCACTCCTCTCCTCGCACTCGGCGGCCTCGGGCCTCATGCCTGTCAGCAGACCGTGTGAACGCGAAGGCGTGCGCCGCCTCAGGCACAGTTTGGGATGTTTCAGCACTCTGGTGCCCTGGGCTGAGAAGCCCCCCGCCCCCCTTCATCCACTCAGCCTGCGATCCCCCGAACTCTCATCCTGGTACTCTGGCCTCTGTCCCTGCCTCCCAGGCACAGTTTGATCTTCCTCCGCCTCCGCTCTTTCTTCCCTCTCTTACCCACTAATGAATTATTACCCACAAACAATATTTCTTACCATCTGCCACTATAAGGGTTTGATTTGATTCATGGTTCGCTTTTCATCGGCATGAGTTTGTTCGTTTGGCCATTTATGTGTTGGTATGCTGATCCCTAACATAACATCTCTGTCTTACACTTAAGAGTGCTGTGAAAAAAGAATTTCTCCCCTTCCTGATTGCTGTGCAGTTTGCATATTTATCGCACACAATGGTTTCAGTTCATCAAAGCAGTTTGAATATCACACAAAGACAACCCAACGAATTTAAGACAATCTAGAATGTCACGTTAAACATTTTGGTCAGCCTGTTAAACGTCTGATGCTTTGCATTTTCCGAATTTCTGAAGCGGAATGAAAGGTCACCTTGATAGTAGCCAGGCTGAGGCTGGCATCCTGCCACCAACTGGTTACAATTGATGTCCATCTGCTGTGGGATTTGGACTATGATGCTCTGGTTCCAAGGGCGAAAAAAAAATCCTTGGAGACTGAGCTATTTGCCCGTTTAGTGGAAAATGTTTGCATGGGAAACCCATTTAACATGTTCAGATGCTTTTGCAGGTGCATCTCAATAAGAATATCCAAGAAAAGTTTGATTCGAAAGGTGACATTTATACAGATGAAAAGTATTTTGCAGAAAGCCATTTTTGGACTAATGTCAGTCATATTTATTTATTTATTTATTTATTTATTGACGTGGTAAATTTGAGGTCTTAGCTCGCTCTAAACTCAGTCGTCGAAACTAAAACCATGAAATATTTCACTCTGTACGGCAAGATTCTCTAGAATACATGCACTTTACTATTTGAATTAAACAACTAAAATACATTTTCCATGATATTCCAATTTGTTGAGGTCGAAGTCAAAGCTCAGTCGAGTTCACTTATAGGTCTTGATATTGTTTTTATCGTTGTTTCTCTTAACATCTTTACAACAATGGAACTCTCTAATGACAAATGTTATCCATTTTGTTTTTGTGTTTTGTAGTGAATATGTCGGAAACAGACTTTTACGCAACTCTAAAATCTGCACCATATTGCCTGAAATGTTGAGCATGGATTTACAGTAATTCGACTTTCGATTGCACTGTGTTGTGACTTGACAACTGGCGTGTAATTGAGCATTTTTATCTCACACAGCTTCATACCCTGCTCAGAAAGAATACATGTGGCTGTGACAGAAATGGCTGCACTCTTTCCAAAGGTAAGAAAACTGTTCTGAACTATCACGATATAAAAGAAAAGACAAGAAAACAATGACATCTGCCGCCTTGGTGCCCGTTTTCACTTCTCTCCACAGAGGCCGCGCTCCGAAACTGTGAGAAGCTCTCTGCGCTTGCTGACTTCCAGTGCGTGCAGGCTTCAGAGCGAATGCAGGAAGGCGGTGCCACCAGAAGGCTGCCCAGGACCGGACATGCAGCTCGTCACCCAGCAGGTCATCCAATGTGCTTATGATATCGCCAAGGCGGCCAAACAGCTTGTCACCATCACCACTAAGGAGAACACCAACTGATAGCGTGGCGACACACTTTGGCTTATATTTAGTTTATTCTGGTTTTGTTTTCATCTTTGTGGTATATGCATGCCTTCATTTATTTAAAAAAAAATTTTTTTTTGGTCAATTTGGTACAGATGGGACTGTTTACCTTCTCTGAGCTTTACAACAAATACTGTACCCGTAATAGCACAATTGAACTTAAGGTGAAATAAATGTTCTTTAAATCCTCTTACGCCAGTAGGATGAAGCACAGTACTCGGAAATCCATCCAATACCGCATTGTACTGTAAATGTTCCCTCATTAAGGATATTCGCATATGCATACGCATATTCTCCCCATGTGTCAGATTTGCTGCACACTTTTTAGGTCTGCTGCCTGGATTCTCCCATTGGCCGATATTGAGGGCTGCTGAGAAAATAAGTGAAATATTTTAGAATATCAAATAAAATGCTGGAGGAGCATAACTGGACGACATAGATTTGTGACGAGGCTATAGCAACGCCCGTGTAGTGCCATCCCTGCAACGATCGGTATAACTTCCGGATCCACGACGCAATTTTCCAAATGGATCTCTATGGAATTCACGTCTCGTGAAAATTTCACGATGCGTAATTTAGAGCGACCCTCAGAATTCACCGAATCATGCCTCTTTGGTGGTTTGCGCACAAATTTTCACATGGGAGGTGTGTCAGAAGTCTGGATGGGAGAATCCCCACCCCTAAAAAGTGCACAAGCCAGGCATGTAAAATTAAAAACAAAACAAAAAAAAGTTAAGCGCATTGTTGGGATCATGTTTTGTTGCTTCCTTTCAGTTCTAATTTACACGTAGTTGTGCAGCTTTGCAGTGCAAAAGTTTGTGGAGTGGAAAAGCTGATGTCCCCGATGTACCCGTCTGTGTAGCCAGTCAGCAGTGCGCCTGTCGCCGCCTGTCGCATTCACGAAATCTGGGAATGCCTCCGACGTTCATGTGGTCCACCGTTAAGAAAAGGTTTCTTCTCTGCACTATGATGCAGTCTGTGTGCCGCTACAGTGTTGGCATCGTTACAACTAGAGCTAAAAACAATGTGTAAGTCCACATGTGTTGTGCTCTGATCTGTGTTGTGTTGTGCAACATTATCAGATTGAGCTGTCCATGTCATGTTTCCTGATTGTTTAGCACAACTTAATGTTACTGAATGGAGTGAGTGCAGGGAATTACTGTACTGTATATGAAGCAGCTGTTTGAGTTGCATTTTGAAAAAAATAATTTTTTTAAATAAACTTAATTTATTTAAAATGCACCTTCGAAAGAGTGTTTTTCATAGACAACATTGAATTCATGGAAGAATGTATTTATTAAAATTAATTCTACACATTGAAGGTACAAAATATACTCTTGAACACGTTGACGTGACGAAGATGGCACACAGGCCTGTTCGTAAGGCAATGACCGTGATTTTAAAAAAAGAATAAATAATGTTTTGATGTTGCTCATGTCCACGCTACTCGAGGCTTACTGTATACCTGTACCTGAAATGGAAGGGAAAAAAAAAAGTTTAGTTGGTCTTTAACATTTAAGAGTTGAAAGTTTCCAGCCAGAGCATGTTCACTGAATGTTGAGTTTACCTTTGGCGGGTATGCGTTATTGCTTATCCTCTGCTTTATCGCCCCCTCATGGATGAAGTGAGCATCCAGCTCCTCTTGAAGATCCTCTATCCTGCACTGCTCCTCCCACTGTTCTTGGAGCTGCTCCTCCTCCTCCTGCAGGATGCAAACGGCACAACTGCATTACATCGCCAAATAATGTACACGAGGTATCTTCGTTCAATGGCCTGATCAGTCATAACAATTCTAACGCAGCGATCCAAATCCTGAGCGCCAATTTCTTTGCACCTGCTCTTTTCTACGGCGCTGCTCTTCTTCCCTCTCTTGGCGTCTGAGCTCTTTCTCCAGCTCAAGCTCCTGGATCAGTTCCTCTCGCCTCCTCAGGGACGCTAATTGCGCCTCGCGATTTTGCCGCATTTTCAGCTCCAGCTGCTGCCGTCTTCCTACAAGCACCTTTTTTACAAGGCAAACACAAGAATGCTCATTTAGCTTTTTGTGACTTGTGTAATGTTTTGCAATGGCCCTGAGAGATTGTGACATCAAATTTGCTTTGTAAGAATCAAGTGCACCTCATGCATGAGTAGTTGTCTGGCTTTTCTCTCTCGTTCCCATGTTGCTTCTCGTTTCTCCCATAAGCGCTGCGCTTCGTCCCTGAATTGGAAGGCACGTTAAAATGTGCAAGCGAAGAAGGCTTCGTTTGGAATCATTCACTCATTCCCTACTCCCTAATTACTATACGGTAAGCCACCACATTCCTGCGGTTTGGCAGCCGCAGATGTCTCCCCCCCCCAACATTCGTATTTTTTTTCCCCAGTGGAAAAAGCACAGTGAATATTTAGTGATGTTTTTTGGAAGAAATTTGGAGTTTTTAAATTCAGATAACACACACACACACACACACACACACACACACACAGACAGACAGACAGACAGACAGACAGACAGACAGACACACACACACACACACACACAGTATAGATGCCGACTCAACATCAGCTGGTGGATTTCTGTATTAAGTAGTGACCAAATATGTTATAACATTACGTCGTTTTAAGATGTTTATTTCAAAAAGTCATGCAAACAAAGCATTTTATGTCCATCTTTGTTGCTCAACTTCAAGAAAATTTGGCAACAGGACATTCATTTGTCTCTTGCTGAAAAATTAAACAATACCCCAGGAACAGAAGATCTTTTGTTCTGTATCAGCAGAATGCATCAATGGGATGTATTTGATTTTCTAGAGATAATTGTTGCTCACTGCTTTTCGTTCCATTGTGTGATACAATGACTGCACTATGCAGGGAATAACACACTCGCTACGCATTCAAACAGCACTAAAAATGGGCGGCAACTCATGACATAGAGCACTAAGTAGTGGAGAGAGAGTGATTTCGAAACACAAGCAAAGTCTCTTTTGGAGAGCCTGGTGAAAGCTGTTGCTCACCTGTGTAGGAAGTCCAACTCGGCCTCCCGCTCTCTCTCCAGCTCAAGCTGCTCTTCAATCACACGAGTCATCCAGGCGGCATCGGCAAAGACCCTTTCTCTTCGCGCCCCCTCCATGCTAACCTTCTCTTGCTCTCCTTTAAGAAAGGCTGCCAGGATTTTATGGTCAGACTCCTGGAGGGTACGAAGGCATACACAGCGACACTTTTGAAGTCACACATCAGATACATCTTCCTTCTTCATTATTCCTGACCATTGCAGCTTTCACCAGTGTTCGCATAGTTGAGCAAATTGTTGATCACATATATTTCTTCGATAAGCGACTATTTAAAGACTCACCAGCTCTTCCTGCACCAGCTGGGCTCGCCTCCTAAGCTGAGCTCTATATTGTCGGACCAGGAAATGCCTAATTGAAGAAATATTCAAAGTTTGCCACCAGCCTGAATGTCAATGTACCGAAAAGCACTTTCCTTACTGCATTTCAGCCTTCTTGCGCCTTTCCTCAAATTTTCTCCTCTCGACCTCCATCTTGTCCACCTCCCATAACTTGACCTGAAAAGCTTCTTCTTCCTTCTTTAAATGAGTTGCCTTGGACAGAAAAAGAAATGATTTGAACTTTACTCGTACCATTTTTTTCCTCCACATCTACTTTTGTTGATTTGGCAGTACCTCTTCTTCCATCAATCTCAGTTCTTCCATTTTTTGATGAAGTTTCTGTGCTTTCTCACGCTCTTCAAGGCTACCATTTTGGTCAGCCTGTTTGATCTTCTCAAGGTCTTTTCTTCGGGTCCTCTCACATTCGTTTTGAAAGCGACACATCTCCTGCGCCTCCACTTCTTGCTGCACGTTTGAAGAAATTAAACATTCAACTACAAATTATGGTTGGAGCACAGAGGTCAGAATATATGAAATTGGAAACTGAGCTCACGAATGACACAAGAAAAACGATGTAACGACAACTTTTGCCGGCTATCCTACCTGTTTCTTTTCAGATATTAGTAGTTGCAATGGGTTGACAATCTGATGTTGCTGTGAGGCCGTCTCAGCCTATGAACAAATTAAAAGCAGAGAAGAACTTCAGCCCATGGACAGAATAGATCTTTGAACAAAACCGGCAAACGGGTTTATCATTTACTAAAGAAAGACAGCATTGTTTATCACAGCTAGAGGCAAAATCATTGTCCGATTTCTTTTGCTTTTCCTCCCCACCACCACCAAAATCGAACTGGCTACCTGTTGCAATTCAGGGTTGTTTCTTTTACGGTGCTCCTTGAGCAGTTCCTGTGCTAGCTAGGGGTACAATACAAGAACAATAATGAGCATAACACACAGGCAGAAAGGAAATATGCTTCTAACAATTGACTTCATCTACCTTTTTTCTCCTCTCATCTCTTAAATGCTGCGCATCTGCTTTTTTAATTATTACACCCCTGTGTGGTAGCAAAAGATCCAGCTCTTTGTCCAGTTGCTTTTGCTCCTCGTCAAGCATGTGCTTGAGTCGCATCCTGCGGTGTTCCAGACTGTTTGCTTTGTCATCCTCCAGCTTCTGTTTACAATATGCGGCCATGCTGGCAAAGCACAGACATACATTTTTGCCTCAGACTTCCGTGCTTGCAAAACATGGATAAGATACACTGTTTTGAAATAGTTCAACTAACTTAGGCCAAAAGCTGAAGAACACCCTGGATGATTAATACAGCATCTCGACAATCATATCAACATTTTTCCCTAAGATACATGTTTTTGGAATGTTGGAGGAAGCTGGGGTAGCTAGAAAACTCTTGAGGACAAACCTCTAATTTTTTAGTTAATCAATCATTGTTAGCTTCTCCCAAATCTTGATTCTCAACCATATCAATATACTTTATTTTGGAAATTCTCTGCTTCATGCGTTGTTTAAAGATTTTGGGGAAGTATCGTGTTTAAGTGCAACTGTGCCTCAGTGCACAAAGCAAAAGTCTATAATGGCAGGCATGGATGAGTGTGATTGGTGTGAAATAACTCGATGGCCCTGACCTCAACTCCCCACCAAATACATTTGGATGAAGTGGAACAGAGACAGTGAGTCAAGTACTGTAATGACATTTGTTGTGTGCTGTCTACCTCTGCTCGAACGAGTGCCGGGAGGTCCACTCGGTGTGGAAATGGGTGCGGACATTCTGGTCCCTGAAATACTTAGCATTGAGGGCCAACTGTTCCCGCCTCCGACATTGTTGCTCCCTCTTCCAGGCCAGCTGTATGCCAAGAGCCCTTTGCCGATAGGGCACATATGTAGAGAGGGTCGGCAAAGCCATGTACCTGCAAAGACACACTGACTTAACGACACATAGGTAACTCCTTCCTCGTTCCATCGACGTGACGTAGCTTCTGTTTTGCTTGCAAACGCATCCAACAGACAACCGTTAGCGTACCACATATTTAACAAAACACACTGAATATATATTTTCTTAAACATTTGGCTCTAAAAACGTCAGGTGATATGTATTTTCTCTTGCGTTCACTTCAACCACAGTTTTGCAATAAAACGCAAGCATATTCAAAACGGGCGTTATACCGGAGTCATCCGTGCTTACCGCCGTTAGATTGTAGTTCCAGTTCCTGGTTACTCGCTCCTAGGCTGGTACGGAAAGAGGGAGAGACCAAAACGTGCAAAATAACGATTGGCCTTTCGGGGTGTTCGGAAAAAGAGAAAATCATTAATTGAGAGAAAAACAAAATTTGGCTCCCTCCCCCAGCCCATCATTCGTCTCTAAAATTGTTGTAAATTACACCACTGCACAACATTGCAGCCTTATTAACAGTCTCGGGACAACCAAAAGCAAGAAATATAGATGGCCTTTAAACAAAGACTATATTTGTTGACAATGTTTTAACACCTATTTCTTCCTTTCTTTTCATTCATATATTTGCCCATGTTTCTTAACTTGTGCGCATGCTCGATGGGGGAAAAAAAACACTCTAAAAAGCTATACCGCTAACACTCACACACAGTCTGACAGTGACAGTGCTTCTGCTGCCCCCTATTGTAATGGGTGTGGAATTACACTTTATGACGTAAAAACGCATATTGTCCTGCATCCCCTCGAGTCACTCACACGTACCCATTGCTTGCTGTCTTCGGGCAGTAGGCGGGGTACACCCTGAATTGGCTGCCAGCCAATCGCAGGGCACACATAGACGAACAACCATGTGTGCTCACACTCACACCTAGGGACAATTTAGAGTGTTCCATCAAACCTGCATGTTTTTGAAAGTGGGAGTAAACCGGAGTACCTAGAGAAAACCCACGCAGGCGCGGGAAGAACATGCAAACTCCACACAGGAAGGCCGGAGCCGGAATCGAACGCTACAGCACTGCACTCTGAGGCCGACGCGTTAACCTGTCGATCACCGGGCCACCTTGGTTTTTTTCATTTTAGCAAAAAAAGAAAAAATTGTGGAAAATTTTTAATTTTTCTTCACTTTACACAGAAATCACAAGCATGTTGAGTTCATTCAACTTTGTTTCTTTTTTGCAGTAACAAATGAATACATACCCAGTTTCTCACTCAAAGTCAAGTGGGAAAAGGTCCAGCTCACCTGTCTACATCGTAATGAGGATAAGTGATATAAAAAACTAATGGTCAATTACAGTGAATTAAAATTCTAATCAAGGTTGTCAGTCTGACTGTAATTCTCCTCAAATCCCTCACCTAAAAAAACTTGCTGAAGTGAGACTTTTACAAGGAATTGGTCATTCTGAATGGTCAAGCTTTAGCAGCAACAATTGATCCCGGGTTTCCCCTTTTTTAAAATCAGGACACCAATAAAATGTGTCTATTGTTTGTATAAATTGATTTTGTGTGTGTGCGTGTGTGCGTGTGTGTGTGTGTGTGTGTGTGTGTGTGTGTGCGTGTGTGTGTGTGTGTGTGTGTGTGTGTGTGTGTGTGAGAGAGAGTGTGTTTGCGTCACCCAGTCTCATGGTCACTGTAAGTCTATCAGTCTGTTACCTTCACCTCTGAGTGGACAAGCAACTGTGCAGGCGAGACACCATGGCTCTGCTATTGGAGCACCAGTTCAGACCATTGCCAGCTGACAGACAAGTGGAAACCAGACCTTTTCTAGAGGCTGCAACCTACCTTCCACCATTCATTGGTAAGTATGCTATCATGTTAGTAGAAGTGGTATCATTTGATATTATGCAATGTTGTTGATTCTGTCCTAGAATTAGAGATATAATTTATTATGTTTATGATTTTTAGGTACGGGACTAGACGGAGTGTTAACTGTGACTATGCAATGTTAAAAAGTACTTTTGCATTTAGGTGCTTATGACTGTTTGGAATTCAGAAAACGATCTCATTGCTTGCTTTGTCGAGTGGATGCAATTAAACAGTTGTTTTTTTCCTCAAACAATAAATTATTTGGATCACATTTCTCTTCATCAAGCTGTCTCCAATTGTTTTATCATGCATAATTTAATTCCCTGCCCTGGATTTGAAGTTGTGAAAATGATTCGTATGGTATTGAGTTCCGCTTGCCCATTCATGGGCGCAGGGCATCTTTGTGCCACTTCATTCTGTATTAATATGCCAAAGGTTGTGTATGGAAATTGCTACGTGAAACCTTTTAGAGGAACAAAATCTGATGTCAATACTGAACACTTTTCTTCTTGTACCTCATTGTTTTTGATGACCCAGAAATCTTTTGGCCATGACCCATTACTGGCTCACCCAGCCATGAAATGAGGTTATGACTGGCACTGTCTGGTACTTATTTTTTCATTTGATTTGAGAGACGGCAGACATGAGGGTTCCTGCTAAAGATTGAGGCATTTGGGGCAAATTCTACTTTTTGGTGGATTTGTTTGCTTTTTTTAAAACATGTAAAGCACATTTGCAAAATTAATGTGGGCCTTGCTGAGATATCTGGAAAGTTAAGTAAAATTCTGCTGTATTTCCCAAACACGACATGCCCTCATGAGCAGGAAGGAATGACTGACAAGGCCTGAAAGAGTCCCGTGAGTCGAGCGAGCCCTACGTGGGTCCACATTCTCATTGTTCACTTTCCTGACACCAAACACTCCACTTGTCTAGTAGTCTAATTCAAGAACAACGAATGGTACTACTGTACTAATGGGTCTATGAAAAGAGACACTATAGCTGGTCCATTCTGGTATTGGTTATAAGGTTAATCACCTGTGGTAAATCCTTCGTCACTTTTTAAAAATGCTTGCATGAATTGAAAATGAAATTGAAAAGTTGAGTTCTCTAAAGTTTTGGATGCAATCTGTCCGCAGACTGTCTTGGCCCGACTATCTTTGCACCCATCAAGTCTGACATATTAGCGAATATTACAGTAAGTACAAGTAAAAATATCGGTAAGTCAAATATAGTTGTGCTGACTTTTCTGCTTCAGATGAAAGAATATACATGGTCAAGGATGGCACATTTGCTGATGCGCTTCAGTCACTTAAGTACCGCGAGCGGTAACAAAAAGCACATCCATGCAAGTCAATAACAGTATCCTGTATCATTACTGGTATCGGCATTTTTAGCAGATACTGTGCCTCTGTTGTCATGCTCCAATACTATGACACAGATACCACTGTGCCAGCCAAAGACAGAGAGCTCTATTTTTGTGTCAAGCGCAAGTCTAGCACACAGCACAGTTTAATCGTGCATGTGGGTGGACTTTTTGTTCTGTGGTATACTTTGTATTTTCACAGACGAGTACAATAAGAAAGGGGAATTTGGGCATGAACAAGGCTGACTACTACTCTTATTCCCTTTAAAGTCGGCATACTAGATGTGCACAGCCTTTGACATTGTGGAAGCAGAAATAGACTCGCTGGAATCCATGCAGAAGATCGTAACATACAAAATAAAATACCGTATATTTGTGTTCAAATGTTTAGAAAGTCAAGGCTGTCTATGACACTAACCCAGGACGCTTCAGGACCCTCCAACAGATTTTGGAGGTCGAGAAGGAAATGTATGGAACACAATGGCCCAAAGTTGGAGCTACGTTGGCACTCATGTGGCTGAAAAGGTTTGTATGTTTAAATCACGTGTGTAACACATACTGTCATGCTTCAGTTTATGAAGTGAGTGCTCATTAATCTCCTTACGTATCTCAAGGAGTCTACGCTTTATCCAAGTGTTCCTTCAAAGCCTGCTGGATGGTGAAAAGGATGAAAACAACCCAAATCTCATTCGAGTCAATGTGACCAAAGCATATGAATTGACGTTGAAGCGATATCACAGCTGGTGGCTTCAACAGCTTTTCAGGGTGAGTTCTGAGATATCGACTCACAAGCCTTAAAAACAGGAAGAGTAGATGTGCATAGTTTGTCCATACATCGGTTTTCGAAGGGTCTTCTACACATTAGGGTTATAGGTGAGTTGGAGGTTTTCCTTGCTGACTATCACATTCACACCTATCGATAATTCAGAGTGCTCACTTAACTTAGCATGCGTGGTTTTGGAGCGTGAGAGAAAGCCAAAGTATCTGGAAATACCCAAGCAATATGCAAGCACGATAGATCTTGGAAACTCTACACAGGAGGATCTGAGTTGAAATTTGAACCAGGAAGCTTTAAACTGGTGCAGAGCCTATTGAAATCCAATATGTTGTAGAGAGAAGTTTTTTTTTTTTTTTTTTTTTTTTTAAAAAAAAAAAAAAAAAAAAAAAAAAAAAAAAAAAAGTGAGGTGGTCCAGATTTTGCCACAAGGAAATGAGCACCCCCCCCCTTCCCTCCCTCCTCCTTCCCACCTTCCGGTCCTGTCCTTCCCCTGCTGCCTCCTGCTGCTGTCGGTCTTTTCCTTTGATTGCTACCACCACAGGTGCACTGAATCGCATTGTATCTTCTTAGTTTGCTAATGTTGTGTTGTTGGGAGCAGAATAGCAGAATAGTGTTATGTTGGAATAGAATTGACATTTGTGTTTGGTTTTAGGCAGCTCTGTTTGCTGCCCCGTACAGATCGGACTTCTTGAAGGCGCTCTCCAAAGGCCGCGAAGTCAAGGAAGAGGAATGTCTGGAGAAAGTGAAAAAATTCCTGATCAACTTCTCTGTTACAGTCGATGCTATTTATGAGATGTATAATAAAATGAATGCTGAGATTGACTACAGAGTTTGAGCGCAAAACAACCCATTGTCCTTCTCTGCTGTGCTTCGCTTTAGACTTACATGGCCTTAAACAACTTCGAGTCATACTAATGTACTATCTGTGCACTTTTGTGTCGTATCTATGCTATCACTCGATTATCTCAGCGGACATAATGGTAAGCACTCAAAGCTATTGTTATCCATGTGACTTGCAATGCCTGAATTTATGTTCTGTTGGCGTTATTGGTTGTGGGCATGTTCACTCAGAATAGAAAATAATATAAAATGTCTAGCATAAAAAATATACAGGTACTCTCCGTGGATTCTAATGTGTTCAGCTATGTACTTTAGTGTGACCCATAACCTGCAAATGGACGTTATGTAGCATTTCAAAATACCTTTACACATTTTAATAAATCCCAAAAGCCTCAAATAGCCTACAGTAGTTTGAAACTTGGTTGAATTGTGCAGCCTGCAAAAGCATGTTATAGATTTGCATGACATGCGAACTACTATGGACAATAAACATATGTGCAACATTTTGTTGTTTTTCTGTCTGTTTCAATTTTGTGGGTAAGCATTTAGCATCAATAGCTTACAGTTTAATCTATTGGTGATCACTTTCTTTTAAATATTTTGTTGTTCTTCATAGGTTTTTAAACATGAAATACACTGTAATTGTGTGCAAACGATTGAAGAAATAACAATGGGGCAATGCAATAAAGAACAGTTATTTTGTTACTGTTCTTAATCAGATCATTGAAGTATCTGTACTAGAGTATTTTATTGGACAACTTTTTTTACAGAACACCTCACATTTGAAAACGGATATCTGCAATTTCCAGTCCAGGGGCCACCAACCTTTTTGAACGTAAGAAGGGTACTTTACTGCGGAGGGTTAGCAGTTTGATACATTCTTCTGAAATAACAATTTACAGATTTGCCCTGTTTATCTTATTATCTTATAACAAATGCTATGGTACATTTTTATAGTTTACTAGTCATAGTTAACTCGTTTTTTTTTGTGTTTTTTTTAGCTATGTTGTTTTGTTTGGCTCATGATGGACACTGTTAGGTGTAAAGTGGCAAAGCAGTACCAATCACCCCTCCCCAATCTCTCGAAATGACTTCGACATGCACGTTAATAAAATTAGATGGAGTTTTCCCCCTTGTGTGCCAAGTTATCAAAACGTGTATTGTATTTAATTGACAGAAAAATATTTTTGATTTTTTTAAATTATGCTCATTTTCCACTTTCTATTTACGATTCTCTCTATTCAGGATCAAGAGTCTCCATCTTGCGGGAATTTACGGTACTGCACGTTCAGCTCCGGCGGTCAGTTCCAACTTGGGAGCCAAGTTAGTAAATGACAACTTTACTCCACCCAAAATCACACGAAGAAGCATGCGTTGTTCTGTTGCTGCTGTTTCTGCGGCGGTTTGGCCGTTTCAGGTGAAGCGTGAAGGTAAGTCAGAAACTGAAGACAGACTAAAATTCAACTTTGGGTGCGTGGAAGCTATGGAAATGGTGAAGAATTGATAAAGCAAAGAAATTCAACAAGCCTAGCGGATTAAGGTAAATTGCACATTTTGTTGACTACTTTTTACCAACAGGGGCCACAATTATACGTCTAAACAATTATACGTCTAAACCTTTAAATAAGAACTTTATTGTAGATTAATACAAGAAATCCATTTCGCTATTTTCCTCAATGTTTTCTGTTACATGAAGACTTCTTTACATTAAGAAATAGCGCGTTTTTAATGTGAAAAATAAATTTGGGGAGTAATGGAGTTTGTTATCCCCTTCCCTTGTCACATCGGTTGAGCCAGTATTGTCGTTCATGTCAAAACCTTGCCGAGAGAATATCCACTCGACAGTGCTGTAGTTGCAATGGGTGTTTGAGCAGTTTCCACCGGGGCGCCACAAGGGATTTCGGATCTTGTGGGGAAAATAATACAAATAAAAAAATATATAAAAGACCTCACCACTTTAACGATGCAGGTTTAAAAGTACTGCTTTTAGGGCCACTGTCAATCATGAACCTTTACAATCATCATCGCCACATCTCTGAGTGTGACTAATCGATCCGTCAAATCAGACATCTGGTGCGTACATAGCTGACACAACTCCATTAAACATCTTATTCCTTAAACTTTCGTGAAAGTATATAAAGATTGGTTATAGCATCTTTTTGTCTGTGTGCTCACTATCAAATGTGAAGTGAACTGTAAAGGCATGATAATCCATTGTGTGAGTCATGGCTGTCCCTTAGAGCCCCCCCGCCCCACAACCTTTCGCGGTTTAGATAAGATTGCATTGACATGAGCCAACGCAGGATTTGAAAGGATGCTTTAAGGGATGCCATGTTGTATAAACGATCGTCAGGCCATATCAGCGACATGTATGTTTATGTTCCCACAGTGGCTGGAAAATGGAAGATTACTTGCTGGTTAGAGTAAACCTGTCATTCATCCGAAAGTGCAGGTGGTATGACAGGCCCGCTGACCAATGACAGAGCAGACGCTACGGTCACCTTATTGCTTTTGGCATCTGTTTTCCAAATTTTCAAACGTCATACACTAACCCTTTTTTTTATTTTTTTTATGCCGCTCAGTTTTTTTAAACCATGCATAAACTTTCATAATTGGCCTTCCAGTAATGCTTCTTTTTTTTGTTGTTGTTTTTTCAGGTTCAACCCATGCTTGAACATCATTTCCACTTCGCTTGAACAGGAATTTATCACACTGTTGTGATAAAAGTGATGAATGAGGTAGAGAAGTCATGAGCGCAATGCACTGTAAAAACATAACTCGTATTTTGGGGGCTAAAACAATTACCACCGCCCCCCCCCCCAAAAAAAAATCATTTAACTTGAAACAACTTTAAATTTAAATTATTGACATTTGTTGGATCTTAGTTAGTGTAACAAAACAAGCAAGTCGTTTGCTCCAAAACTAACTATTGAGTTGTTTTTAATTTTATCTTTACGTTTGGGGACAATACAAGGGATAATTAGTTCTGTATTTCTTTCTTGTGAAATGAAGAAAAGCCAATTTTCAGAACAGCAAAAGCCAAGGTTTTGTAACACAAAAACATTATACTACACGTTCATGAATATTTGGTTGAATTGCCCAACTTAAATTTTTATCAAAGCTCTTTGCCTTGAAATTTTGAGTTCACCCAAGTTTTTCTTTTAATGTATTTAATTCATGAACTTATTTATTTTTCACAATATTCAGGTGCTATTGCTGTTGTCTTTCTTTGGGTCCTTTCTTTTTTTTCTTTGAGGCGAATTGTCTGTCCATATTGGTGTTTTGCACAAGCGATGCTTCACTTTAGCACTATGCAAAGAATGCATCTAAAATGTAACCTAATGGATATCTACATAAAAGATTCCAGGCAAAGAACATTTTATCACTCCCCTTCACATCCTTTTCAGTTTGTCCAAGATATTTCTGAGCTAAAACCCTCTTAAGGTTCTGAAGTGTGGCCATTGTTGTTACAGGGTCGCTCTGCTACGACCCTCCTGAGAAGGTGCCACCTTGCCCTGTCCAAGGCCGACGCCGTCGGCTCTCTCCCAACCAGCACAGCCCTCTCTCTCGATCCAAGCGATGGCGATCAGGCTGGGAATGACGGGCAGTTCTTGTCGGAGTTCTCAGAATTGTTTGAGAGCGTGGATGGCTCCCCATCTACTCAGGACCGTGGGCAGGATTCGGCCCAGGAAACGGTTCAGTCCGGCCAGGCTGCAGTGGATGGGAGACCAAACCTGCGGATGAAGTTCCAAGGTGCTTTCAAGAAGGGCATTTCAAACCCCATGGATCTACTGGAATCCACCATATATGAATCAAACGTTGTTCCAGGTCCAAAGAAAGCACCCATGGACTCCCTCTTTGACTATGGCACTTACAGGAACACGAGTAACCAGAAACGACGCAGGAAGAAGTTGCCGAGAGGGTGAGAAGGCACTTTGCTAAAACTAAAATACGGGAACAGACCTGATAAAGTTCTTTTAACTGGGAAAAGGGTTGGAAAAATCGTGTTCAAAAATGCTCTCAAGACAGAGGTGTGTCACATGAAGAAGTGCGAACACACACACACACACACACACACACACACACACACACACACACACACACACACACACACACACCCACCAACACACACACAACAACATGGGCCCCTTTTAGTAATCTAACAGAGCGTATGTTGTTGGTGCCTTTCGTGGCCGTTGAGGTAATATTTAGACAACTGCCTCCACCCAGCACTCTCCTTGCTCATACATGCAGCCCTACATAATATGGGCAAAAGTATAAGGACACTGCCTAGCAACTAGACCTGAGGTGAAAATGGAACATGTGCCGTTGGCCACTTTCTGTGAGAATTGTTGCTCATATCATCCCTGAGACCAGGGGTGTCAAACTCATTTTTTTCGTGGGCCAGATTTTAGTTACAGTTTCCCTTGAAGAGCCATTATGAATGAAACTATATAAAGAAGTCAAGAGTAACGGTTTATTCACCTATTGTTTAAAAAAGTTACTGAAATGACGGGTTTGTTAACAAGAAAATGCTTACAGTATCACTCTTAATTATTACAAATGAGAATTTTAAATTTTGGTCGAGATTTCAGCAAGCATCATGAAAGTTGACATCTTTGATTTGCTTTCACGGGCCACATAAAATGATGTGGCGGACCAGATCTGGCCCCCGGGCCTTGAGTTTGACACCATGCCTTAGACTAATTGGTAAAAATTCAATCATGTTGCGACTGAGAGCAGATCTGACTCACAAAAGTGTATGGCATCAAATTCGTACCTTTATGGGCCGTTTTCTGTGGACTGGGGCAAAGAGTCATGCTGGAATAGGAAATTTCCGTAACCAACCAGCATAAAATGGAGAATGATGAAGCGATGCTATTCTGTGGTCTTGCCAGCCCCTCAATTTAGGTTTTGGGATTAATTGATAATAAAATGCCTCTCATGCCTTTTGGAGTATATCGTAGCTCATCACAGCACTGTAATGACCTCTTTGTGCTGTGTTAAATTGAAGCATCTTGCAGTTAATACATGACACCTGTCATTTCTGTGTCTTCATAGTAAAACAGAGACATCCAATGTAGACGGTGCAAGTGAGGACCCCCCAAAGGTTATGAAAGTCTTCAACCGCTCAAGCCTCTTTGATTGTGTGTCACGTGGGGATCCCGAGGCCCTGGAGGGTCTGTTGGAGTACTTGCAAAGTAACGACAAGCGACTGACGGATGAGGAGTTCAAAGGTAGGCTTGGGAGTGTCAGCATTCTCACTAGGAATTGTTTAAACAGAGCTGGCAGAGAATGGGCCTTTTGCCGTGAAGCAGAACCCATTGTAATCTCCACCTTGTTGACTTTCTGTTTCCCGCTGATCCTCTGGGTCTTTGCTGTTCTTTGACCCAGATAGATGTGAGTGGGAAAGGGCGCTGATGTCATCGACTTTGTCCTATCACGGGCAGTCCCAAGGAAAGCTTCCTGTGTATGCTCGACGCTTATAACAGGGAGCAGAGAAAAATCACAGCAAACTGTTGTCTATTTGAGCTGCCAAACGGTTTCAAAGACTATCTAGAAAGAGGTTAAAAATAGAGAAGACGTAACTCCATTTCATCTCAAGTTTTTTATCTTCCTGTTTTTATTTTCCATATAAATTTACAAATTAGGTACAAGGAGATTTCTACATCCCCACAAATGTCTTCATTTATTCGCGATACTATACAACAATAACCACTGCACATTCTACTGTCATTTCTCATTAGAGCCGTCCACTGGTAAGACATGTCTTCCCAAAGCTCTGTTGAACCTCTACAGCGGGCAGAATGACACCATCCCGCTGCTGGTGGACATAGCAGAGAAGACAGGAAGCCTGAGGGAGTTTATTAACACGCCTTTCAGGGATGTCTACTACAGAGGTATGACTATGGCCCATTTGTTGGTCGAATTCGAGCCCCCCCCCCCTCTTTCCGCCACTGTGTCAAAGCTACCAATGTTTAGAGTGGTGGGCGAGGTCCTGCAGTGAGGAAAAGGAGTGTACAGTATTTACCGTTTAAATGTGCTCAGTGACTATTTACAGCTGTGGAAATGAGCTAATATTTAGATTGTTTTGTCTGCCTGGTTTTTATGTGTATTTATATTGTTTTTTGTAATTCTTAACTAAGGTGCTTCCAATTTCCTCTACACAGAGGCTAAAATGCACACCTTGAGGTTAATTCAACTTTTCATTCTTGTCGATACTTCTGAAAATCTGCTGGGTTTCCATAGAAACACTTTGCAGTTCTCACCCAACTTTGTTTGACATCTGCCCCAAAGGTCTCCCCTTTCCTGCACTCCCTTCTGACTGAAGCCGATCGCTCACACTCGCATTAAAACTACTCGAAAGTCCTTTTGGCAATTGTGTGTGATTCTGAATCGTTTCTCGTGGCAAATTTGCTCATAACTTGAACACGGTTTGTTTTTGTCAGGCCAGACGGCGCTCCACATTGCCATCGAGCGTCGCTGTAAGCAGTATGTGGAATTACTTGTGGAGAAAGGCGCTGATGTTCACGCGCAGGCCAGAGGACGCTTCTTCCAACCCAGGGACGAGGGCGGCTACTTCTACTTCGGTAATAGCCTCTGCCTACTTCAAACTGTGCCTCTTTGTCTCAAACCAAAGACTTTTTAAACCTCAAACCACTTCTTTAAATCATGAAAGACTGTGCAAGAGGAGCAGTGGTGAGGAAATGACGCAAATGCAACGATGTGCCGGACCGACAGCTTTACCTTTCACTCTTTTCCACTCTGTCTACATTTAAAGCAGCTGCCAAGACAGAGTCATACCTTCTTGGTACATGTTCTTGGCAGGGGAAATGTCAGTGCCACCTTTTCACCACTGGCAAATTCAGACACTGCCAGTTTTTTTTCTTTTTCTCGAAGGCAGCCATGCAATGCTCGACAAACACATGTGTATGGTATGGCGTGTGTTCAAGTTGCATCAGAAGAAAGGTGTCTGTGTTCTGGAGTGGAAAACCAACATCCTGTGTTGGAAGGCAGCATCTCACCTCGAGCAAAACTCAATACTGCCCTCTGTTGGTGGACGTGGCTCATATACTCATACTATATGTACTGATTCAATTCCTTCACTAAGTTAAAAGTAGAAAGATTTTCGCCTCTGTAATGTTGTTAACGTATTACGCAGCGCCTGTTTTGATAAAACAGCGTCGAGCGCATTGCCGAAAAGAAGATTGGTTAAGGATTTTATACCTTATCAAAACAAAATGTTCCACTGTTCCTATAGCTTTGCTAATGTGGCGAGCTGAGGAACAAAATGACAAATTAGCTCATGATAACGATTGAAAGAATATTCCTTACTTGTTTGTATTTTTTTTCAGATTAGATGGATATTCAAATTAAATAAAGCCATGGTAGGGAATATTTTGTTTCTCAGAATCTGTTGCAATATGGTTGTTAAATGCTCTCCGGTCCACCTGTATTGTGCAGATTTTTTTTTTCACCATACAGTTTATAAGTCCACAAGATATCAATCAATCAGGATATCAAACGTTATTGACCATACCTCTCAGTATTTATATATGTATTTTTTTATATCGCGTCATCATCTGTGGAGGTCGAAACAAGTATTGAGTCCATTGTGACAAAGTACTGATAAGAATTGTATTCAAATGAAGAGAGTAAAGTTAAAAAGTAGTCACAAAAAGAAACGCTCAAATACAAATACATGAAAAATCTACTGAAGTATAATTATGAAGTGTTAATACTTTGTTTCCGAATACCAGGAACAAAACCACACAAGCAAGGAAAGAACTCTAGAAAAGCCAAGATCCGAACCGCGAACCTCAGTACAGTGAGCTCATTAAAAAACATATCAATGATGGACTCAAATTTGAGGATTGTATCGTTGTGGAGCGGTCAGCATTTTTTTTTCAATGAAATTGACCAAAATAAGAAGCACCCGATGAAGAAATAGTAGCAGAAGAAAAAGTGATATTTACAACATGTGTTATGTTCTCTGGTAATGATTCGAAAAAAAAAAAAAAAAAAAGACTGATTAGATATTTCTATCGAACACCGAAAGCAATGAAGCGGTAGATTGCGCCTTCTTTCATTTTTTTTGTGTTGCATAGTCAACATAAAGGCTCGTTCAATTTTGATTGGAAACGCACATTTTACTCCTCACCCATCACGGAGGAGATGATTTCTATTTGCGCGTAGTACGGTTGTCATTCCCAAATCCCAGCGTGTCTGTGCACAGTGTGAGTAATTTGCTGCGGAGCTTTGCGGCGAGGTGAACAGGAACCTGGCAGGGCTGATGGCTAATGGGATTTCGACTCACGCTAACACTCAGCGTGCACCCGTGCAAATCCATGAAGAGGAGCGTTTCTATCTGAGGTGACAAAGTAATCTGTCACCCATGGCAACGGCTCATTTTCCCGCAGCTGCTTTTGGCACTCTGGCCCCATTGCAACCTTCCCTCCAACAACTGCTAATTGTGCTGTTTTCGAAGCGGGGATTAAAGACCAATCTTTGATCCATGTTTAGAATGCTTTGCAAAAACAAACAGAAGCTAGCAACAGCTCCTAATTAACTCTCGTATTCATTAGCTGGTTTTTTCAACCAAATTGCTGTCCTCCCCCTAGAGAATTCAGAATTCTACCCTCCGCCTCCCACAGGTGAGCTTCCTCTCTCACTGGCCGCCTGCACCAACCAGCCTAACATTGTGCACTACCTGACCGAGAATCCCCACAAGAAGGCCGACCTGAGGCGCCAAGATTCCCGGGGCAACACAGTCCTGCACGCCTTGGTGCACATTGCGGACAACACCAAGGACAACACCCGTTTCCTCACAAAGATGTATGACCTGCTTCTGATCAAGAGCGCCAAACTGTACCCAGACTGCAGCCTGGAGAAGGTGCTCAATAATGATGGCATGTCTCCACTTATGATGGCGGCCAAACTGGGCAAGATCGGGGTAAGAATGATGGGAAATAAGACCCAACGATTTCACAAATTCAACTTCATGCAATGAACTGGTGACTGTTATTTTAAATTGTGTACTTGCAATTTTCAGTCATGCATAATCAAGTCCAGTACTTGAGTTATATTTAGCATTCATCCATTTATCCATCCATTTTCTGATCCGCTTATCTTCACAAGGAAAATAGGACCCAAGTGCACAAATTCAACTTCATGCATTGAACTGGTGACTGTTTTTTAAAAATTGTGTACTTGCAATTTTCACTCTTGCATAACTAAGTACAGTACTTGGGTTATATTTAGCATTCATCCATCTATCCATCCATTTTCTGATCCGCTTATCTTCACAAGGGCGTGCTGGAGCTGTCACGTTGCGGGCAAAGCGGAAGGGAACCCGCTTCGCTCGCAACCTAGGTGATCTAAAGGATTCCCGAAACAGCAGACAACAACAAGAACTACGTATGAAAATAAGATTTATTTAACAAAAACCGCACCGCAAAAACGAGACAACAGAAAACGCTGGCAAAAACGAGTACCTCCGGAGCCGGAATCGAACCCGGCACCTCTGGACTCTGAGGCCAACGTGCTAACCAGTCGACTACCGTGCTGACGCTGAGGCCAACGTGCTAACCAGTCGACTACCGTGCTGTCCAAAACAACAACTACAACAACATAGTTACAGTTATCACAGTTGTAGGCTAAATAAGGCTTGATTTAGGTTTAAGATTTGGGCAAGAGCAGGCTTGTCAAACTTCAATGCGGGCCATATTTTAGCATTGTTGTTGAGGTTGTTGAGGTTACGGTTTGTTTTACAATTTGTACGTTACTGGCAGAAAATACAAAACAAATTGCTAATGTTTTGTGTAAAGCGAAACATAGGTAATAACATTTACTGTACAGTTGCAATGAAACATCAACATAAGTAGAGTAATCTGTCTTGAAAGGAAAGCGCAACATTTGTTGTCTTTTTGGGAAATGAACAGCGATGACATGTGCGACAGTAATGGTTTTTACAGTGAGAAATATGATGATATGCTGTAAAAACATGAACTCTGGCATTTGTCGTTGCTTTGGTGCCATGCAAAAAGCCAAAGTAAGGGTGTTTAAATGTCACTTGATGTTGCCTTCATCTCACTCTTGTTTTTTCATGCCAATTCAAGCAATTGAACACATTAGATGTTCTGCCAAAAGCGTTGATGAGTTAGAAACCGGGTTGCACTGTATTTGTTCAAGCACCGTGCATGCGGCTTGAGCGTGAGGCACCTTTTGTCCCAAATATATTTTATGTGGCACCTCTAATTATCGCCCCGTCATTATTTAGAATTGCTCATGCATTTTACCATCATTTCTACGATGGGAAGCTAGTTTAGAACAAAAGTCAAGGAAAATTTGTTTTCTCAGGCCACATAAAATTGAATTTTACATCTGCGGATTAGGCTGCCATCGTTAATATACTGCATTATTGTCATTGGTGCTTATTGCATATGATTTTTGAAGGTCAGTGGCAATCATCACCAAAATCAAATCAGTGTCGGACCCAAATGTAATTCCAACAAAACTGGAATATTTAAGGTGGGTATTTTGTGCGTTTTTGTTTATTTGTTTTTTTTAATAGTTGACAACTGCCACTTTGAGGTGCAAAATTATGTCAAAAAACGGATACAATGAAAATAGCATTTTTCTGAAGACTTTCTAATCTAGACGAAGCATGGAATCATATTCATTTCGTTTCACAGGTTTTTCAACACATCATCCGCCGTGAGATCAAAGATGAGGATGTCCGTCATCTGTCACGCAAGTTTAAGGACTGGGCTTATGGACCAGTGTACTCCTCCCTCTATGATCTGTCTTCATTGGACACATGTGGAGGTGAACCATCTGTGCTGGAGATCCTTGTTTACAGCAGTCGCAGTGAGGTAAAAAAAAATAAAAATCTACAATCTATTTGTAATGGAGTTTCTTTCAAGTCCAGTGTATTAAAAAGTCAGATGACAATATGTCCTTGTCAGATCCGTCATGAGATGCTGGCGGTGGAGCCCATCAATGAACTGCTGAGGGCCAAGTGGCAGAAGTTTGCAGCTGTGACCTTTTACATCAACGTAATTTCCTACCTCTTCACCATGATTGTCTTCACCCTGGTGGCTTATTACCACCCGACACAGGGAACGGTGGGTAGAAGAAACTGTGAAAGCCTGGGAGTTAGCACCCGGTGTGCTCACACACTATAGTGATGGGCAACTTAAATGATGGATGGAGCCACAATTTTTCATCAGCGCTACTGACGGGGCTACGTATAGGACCACGCGCTTCCGTATCAGATGTTTGACAAAAATGCCACAAGATATGTGCATATACCTTTTTTTTACATCATACTATCTTAATATTTCATTTCGCAATGCATCTATAAAACATCCATCTTTTGAACAAAAAAGGGTTTGAACAATCAAAATATAACCACATACTGTGAATTTTTGTCTTTTCTGGTGCGAAAGGATTTTGGGCACATGAATTACCATGATGGCAAAAAACTGTTGAGCAATGAACCAAAATTAGGTGCAAGAACTGTGATTCTCTCCCCCCCCCCCCCAAAAAAAAATTAACTCATCCAGAATTTACTATGTTTGTCCTGCGTTGTCATTCCAAATCCGCCAAAAATTACAGTATGTGACCTACTCACATTGTTGTTTAGGGCAATATAAGACCTGGTGCAAGCACAACTAAGCCATGTCTGCCATCAAATGATGAATGATGATATTATAACTAGCGTGTAAGAATAAGAACGAGACCAGCCTGCGATTAGTGAAATTTTGCGTATAATTGACTCCCATTGAAATGCATTGGAAAAAAAAAATCTACAAAAAAACGGTGATAAACCTCCAATATACTGTACATTATCATTGTATAATGTTTTTCAATGCAGTATATGCAGTACAATATAATTATATCTCATAAGATTATGTCGGTGCACCTAATATTAATATTTTAGTCTCCTTGATAGCATCTGAATAGTTTGCTAATCATCCTGTTTGTTTTGCAGCCCCCGTACCCTTATACAACATCCAGCGACTACTTGCGGATGGCAGGAGAGGTCATTACATTAGCATCCGGTATCTTCTTCCTCCTCACCAACGTGAGTTCAAATCAAATATTTAATGGCCGGTTACTCACTTGTGTCTTTAATGAGTGTTTGTTGTTGCATTTATGGAAATGTGTGTACATCTCATTGCAGATTAAGGACCTCTTCTTGAAGAAATGCCCTGGGGTGAAGTCGTTATTTATTGATGGATCCTTTCAACTGCTGTAGTAAGTCTCACACTACCTCCCACACATGACTCTTCCTCACATCTTGTGAATTTTTACCCGCGGCATATTCCGCTTCGTCTTAATTGAATGGTCTAGTTTATCTCCTCCCTGCCATGTTTTCTAGTTTACATCTTTAATTAAAGCCATGATTAAAACAAAGGGTACTGAATGTTCAACACCTTTGTACATTTGTTGATATGCCAAGAATGTGTTTCTGCGCGGCGTGGCAGACTTTATTACTACAAGCGCTATACTTGACGCTCTTTTTTTTTTTTTCCCCCCTGTGTCTTTTAGTTTCATCTACTCGATACTGATCATCGTCACAGCTGCTCTCTACTTGTCTGGCATTGAGGCTTACGTGTCAGTGATGGTCTTTGCTCTTGTCCTGGGCTGGATGAACACACTTTACTTCACCAGAGGCCTCAAGCTCACTGGTACCTACAGCATCATGATACAGAAGGTGGACACCGCGCAGAGAAACTCAAGTAGTCATCAAACCTCAAATGGCCTTGCAACTTAGACGTGTTTGTATTTGATCCCCAGATTCTTTTCAAAGACCTGTTCAGGTTTCTACTGGTGTACGTACTTTTCATGATTGGCTACGCGTCAGGTAAGATGAGCATAAACCTCAAAGAATAACCGTTGGAGTCTTCCAAACATCCATTTTGCACACACATTTAGTTTTCGTTCATTCTTCGGGATCACCAGCCTTTTAAATTAGAACCTCCTCCATATTCCATCTAGAACCATTTTCGAACATAATGTTAAATTAATGCAGTGCTTCTATTGCCAAGTAAAGCACATTCATCATTATTATTCTCATTAGGTTGTACAGTACATGGGCATTTATGAGAATGTCTGTTGAGTACTGTAGTTTTATTCATACTTGACATAGGAAAACATGGCGTGACTAATTCTAACCCTGTGTAGCTCTGGTATCCCTCCTCACCGTGTGTCCACCCCCGGGCACGGACTGTGATGGAGACTGCCCGACGTACCCCAAGTGCAGGGACCATGACACCTTCAGTATCTTCTTACTGGACCTCTTTAAACTGACCATCGGGATGGGAGAGTTGGACATGATCCACAGTGCTCAGTACCCTGCAGTTTTCCTCGTTCTGTTAGTGACTTACATCATCCTCACCTTTGTGCTGCTGCTCAACATGTTGATCGCCTTGATGGGGGAAACGGTGGGCCAGGTGTCCAAGGAGAGCAAAAAGATCTGGAAGCTGCAGGTCAGTTGGTTCTTCCTCATGTAAAAACATCGAATCCAATGAAAACTCTGAAAGACGTAAAACTTCAACTTAAAAATAACAACACACGGTTAGCTGCAGTCACACAGACTGCAACTTGACTTTTACCTTCTGTTGTTCCATTTTTTTTTTTTTTTTTTGGTCATGTTCTGACTCATCTGTCAGCGGGCTTCATCATAAGTTAATGAAGTAAATTTAGCCCTTCATTTTGAATGGAATCATATTTTGTGACAGACAAATGAGTTAAAATGGACATCACATGCCTCACTCCAGAACATGTTCTCACTTAATCAGCATATAAAGGTAAATATGTTATGCATAGTGTAAGACTATATCATCATCAATATAGTGGTAATAAATGTAAATGTTGAAATGGATGCTATAGGAAAAAAAGTTTTGTAAAGTACTGAAACAATTTTGTTGTCTTCAGATTTTTCATTACGAGGTATTTTACTAAAAGAAACAAAAAGTCTTATATAATAATGTCCATTTGCAGTGGGCAACCACCATCTTGGACATCGAACGCTCTTTCCCACTTTGTATTCGCAAGTCATTTCGAGTAGGCGAGATGGTTACTGTAGGCAAGAATTGGGATGGAACACCTGACCGACGATGGTGCTTCAGGTACGTTTCATTTTTCTGTCCTTGTAGAAATGTGAGTGTTCTTACTAGGTCATGAACCACGTACGCGATCAGAAGTCAAGTTAATGTAGTAGAATTTGTTTCCATTAAGGCAGAAGTGCTCGTGCAGCTAATTAGACTCCAAGATCATTTGTAACTGCAAAATGTCCAGATTTGTTCCCACGCTTTAAAGGTCACGGGTACAAAAGAGCTACCTTTAAGGGAACAACCCCAGTAATGTGGCATTGTAGTCCAAGTATCAGAGGTCTGCGAGGGTGAGAAAAGTCATGACAATTTGACAGGCCCATGACTGACAAATCAGCATTTGGCATTGAAGTGGTGTGTCCCAAAATGACACTTCATTTCACAGTGCCTCAAGTCCATGGCAGCACCGGTGTGTGTGGATCTCATCCACCCTTGAGTCTTTACCACCGATGGGTTTTTTAACCACATCTGTGACTTCATTTATACAATTGCAGTATTGCACTTTTGTATTCACATTAATACTACCTGACATCTGCGTGTGCATATGCTACAATCTACAATACAGGACTGAGGTGTCAAACATACGGCCCGGGGCTGGAACCGGCCCCCGAGGAGGTTTGATCAGGCCCTCAGGATAATTTAAAAATGTAAAAATGCATAAAAGACACGGAATGAATATTTTTTAATAAGATGCCATTTGTAGATTATCCGCTCGGGGGCACACTGTTTTCTCTTTAGTTTGTCAAGTGTAGGCAGGGATTACATTTCGATTTTATATGCACATGTGTAAATGGTTTAAAAAATACTTTCTGTATAAATCTCGTTTAATCTTAAAATGCATGACTATATTTTTCAATGCCAATTACTTGTTAAAGTTTTGTGCCTTTGTACAATCAGTGGGATCAGTTGCAATGCATATTTGTGAATGATAAAAGTAAATTACACATTTGTCGAAGGAAATCTAAAGTGTTTCATGAAATGTTAGGTAAAAGATATGTTCATTAAATGTCAACATTTTCCTCATGTTCTTGTGCTTCACTTTCCCAAAACAAAGGAAAGACATGATATTTTGGTTATTTATAGCAGAGTATGGTATAATTTTAATGGTGCGGCCCACTTGACATCTACCGAGGCCATATGCGGCCCACAATGTGAAATGAGTTTGACACCCCTGATATAGGAGGTTAAGTTTCACCCAGATCCGGATGTTCTGTTGTCGCTAACAACACTAAATGTGTTCCGATGCCTAGAGTTCAACTCAATATTTTAGTGGAATTTTATTTATTGAACAGATATATATATATATATATATATATATATATATTGGTATATCCATGCTCCAAATTTACGGTTGGCTCGAACATTGTCGATTCATTAGATTTGGGCAAAACCTTGTGATCAAAGTTCTCTGATCAAATCAGGGATATGAATTATGAATCCACTTAAAAGATACACCAAATGCAAACTGTGGATAAACGTTGTACAAACTGCAAATAGGAAGTTTCAAAACCAAAGCTTACAAAGCCCTCATGCCATGTTTCAACAGAGTGGATGAGGTGAACTGGTGCCACTGGAATCAAAACTTGGCAATAATCAATGAAGACCCAGGCAAGAATGAGACCTGCCAGGCCAACGGCCTGCAACAAAGTGTCAGAGGCTTGAGGAGGGGTGAGAGTCTTGCTGCACTTCATGAATATGAATGCACTTGCGCCTTCTGACAGAATGGGTGCCATTTGCTTCTTGTAACTCTTTTAACATCAACTGAAATTTCTGTCTTCTAATAATAGACACATTGAATTATTCACAATGTGTTTTGGTCCATCTCAGGCAACCTTTTATCATTAGTTTATTGTACTGTAACTCACCATTTGAGAAACAGTACTGAAAGTAACATGAAATACAGGCACATGGCGTTTTGTACGTTGATGATAAGCACCTTAGCTTACAGTGATTACAAAAAAAAAAAAAACATACGGCATTGTAAAAATGAACGATTAACATCAAATAAATCATTTCGGTCCCCGGAAGGTGCCAAGAGTTGAGAGATTTTGGTCTCATAGCTCGGCAACTGGTGGCCCATGGGCCACCTGCAGCCACACTCACACACTTAGGGGCCACTTAAATAATTTTCCCCCAGAACACAAACGCTTTTTTTCCTGGTATTTAATTTAAAAATTATTATTATGATGATTATTATGATAATCATCATATTATATTATTATTATTATTATTATAATATTATATATGAATATTATGATAATCATCATAATAATAATAATTTTTAAAATTATTATTTTTACCCCCCACCTCCCAAAAAAAATTCTAAAAAAAACGCTGATATGAGGGCAGGTGGTAAACAGGGGTGGTGATGGGGGAAAAAATCACCCTCCCCCCAAAAAAACAAATCCCAAATACGAAATAAATATTGAAAAAAAATACCAAACAAAAAATAATATATAAATCTGCGGCTGCCATTCAGCAAATATGCTCGACATGTCTTTGTTCTGTTTACACTGGGTCTTCGACTACTCTATTTTACAACTCGACAAGGCCTAAATTATGAGCAACTTCCTGTGGAGCATTTGACTTGTAGAATATTACAAATTCTCCTGAGATTTTCCTGACTAGTGTAAATTTAAACTAAATACACATATTTTGCAAGACTATAATCTTACAGTATAGTTGGTGTTAGGCATAATACAAATAGGAAGCAGGGACAGGCAAGTGTAAATAAAAATATATGTTTAAAAATGTATTTTACTGATAATTTTAACATGCGTTTATCATAACTTGACATTTCCCGGGGATGCAAATGGTACTGATTTGGTGGCATGGCCCTCAAACACATTCCACACCACCCTGCGATTCATTACAGAGGAAAACAAGCCCATTTTTTGTGTGTCCCACTTCAGACCGCTGGTCCACCGTGGTCCCACGGGTGGTGGAGTTAAGTCGGGGTCCGCGGCCTCGCGATCTCGTGATAGAGATGGAGCCCCTTACGTCCAGGCATTGACGGGAACAGACGACTAAGGCTATCATCTTAGTTACAAGACAACGAGAGATTTGTGTCCATGAAGGAGATCAACCGTTTCAGTGCACATCTCGCATGTGCCTTTTATTCATGGGACCGAATTGGAAATATTATTTCTCGAAATCCAAAGGGATTATGAGGTGCCCTTATAAATGGATAAATTGGACAATGGATGTGCAACATGTCCAATAAACCGCTATTTATGGAGAAAATCAAGAATATTAATGACCTACTTTGGCTGGAATATATGTCACAAAACATCATAAAAATTTTACTCAGGGACTTGACACGGTCAGAATATTGTATTCCCATAATTGAGTCCTCCAGAATCATGATTACTGAATCATGATGCAAACAGTGCAAAGAGTGATTCAGATCTCGAACGAGACATTCTCAGTAGGATGAAAACACATCAATAAATATTTTTCTAGTTTAGGATTGTGAGTGTTTGCTAGGGTTATGTTAGTGATTTCTGTCTGGTATTAACAATATATTTTTTAAAACTAGTCTTAAGCCTCGGCTGCTGCTAAGGCCGGAATCTTTTATCGGAGCTAAACAATGCACTGTGCTCATTCAATAACTGTATTATTGTCGCAAAACATAGACATTGTTCTGCAAAAACGGGCCTGATGAGCAAGGTTACAATTGTCAAGCAAGTCGTAGACAATAGTTTCACGTGTTATGGTTTGTCTTAGAGTTATTATGCTCCTCGCAGCTGCGGGAAATTTGCATAATCGACGCGAAGGCCTCGCCTGTATTTTCTCGAGTATGTTCACCGGATTTGGCTCCTTGCCCTGTGCGACATCTTGTTTTTGTGCTTCCTACTTATGTGTATATGCTGCATGTAATGCATATTCATATTTGAGTTATTGCGCTTTAATTGGAACAGTTAAAGAGGTATGGAGAGAGTGTTCGTTTTCATTGAATGCTTCACACCTGAAGGTCACAGGTCACATTTCACTATGTTTACATTCTTGTTATGAATATTTTGCGTACAGTTGATCAGTGGTCACAAAAACCCCCAAAACAAAAGAAAACAATAAACAGAGAGAGGTTTGTGTATTTTGTATATTCTTTGTTCTACAGTATCCGTAACACACTGTTAAAGTCAATACAGCACAGTATGGTAAAAGGTGGTAGAACAGTTTCTCCCTGAAAGTAATGATGATGACTTGTGGTTGGTAAGCACGTCCACCTCACAGTTTTGAAGTTCATGGTTTGACTCTTGGCTCCGGCCTTCCTGTGTAGAATTTACACGTTCTTCCTGTGCTTGCGTGGGTTTTCTCCGGCTTCCTCTTGCACTCCAAAAACATAGATATTAGGTTCATCGAAGACTAAATTGTACATAGGTGCAATTGTGAGAGTGCATGCTTGTTTGTCTGCATATATGTTTGCCGATTGGCTCTCAACCAGTCCATAGCGTACGCCGCTTCTTGCCCAAAGTCAGCTGGGCTAGGCTGCAGCTCACACCCCAGCCTAATTTATTTACGTATTTATTTTCTTGAAACTTTACTTATCCAAGTAATTCATAAAAAGATTGCTATTTGCAATGCCACCCTGGCTGCAGACAACAGAGTAAAGCAAAGGACATGATGATCTAATGAGAACCTAATGTGTACAACCACTGTAGAAAACGGCTGGATAATAGTGAAAGAATTAATTATTTTAACTGAATAAAAATGGTGACGTCTCAAAGCTACCGAATTGCCCTATCAAATAAAATGAAGGTTCAGCTTCCCATTTCGTGAAGTTTCCTTTTGTCATTTGAGGGTTTCTGCTGTTCTTGTTGATCGCCTGCTGGCGGCAGCAGAGGGCTGTCATGTGGCACTTGGCACGAGGACTTACGCGATGAAATGACAGCAGGATGTTGAGTGTTCGTTTCCAATCTCGTCTGTAAATATGATATTTCACTGCATATTCTTCTTTTTTATAATGACGAATAATTCCTAAAAGGATGCACACACCTCCTAAATAGTTTTCTGCCAACCCGTGGCTGACCTCGCTGTCACACCTGGCCGGTAATTACCGGCTTTTGCCTTCTTAATGAAAGCACTCGACGGAAACCATTCAGTGCATTTCACCTTTAATTACTATTCCTCACCTTTTCCTTCTTTTTTTTTAAACATGACGCGACAAAGGTGATTCTCACTCAGATAACAATAGGGGCACAACCTGGAGCCCTCAACCCCCCCACCACTTGCTCTCATCTCCCTTGGCCAGCAGTGCTGAAGGACATGCAGGGAATCTCTTGCCACCTCAGAAGAGAAGAGGCTAATCCTCTTTGCCCCAACTTTAACTGGGCCACTAATCCTGCAGGTTTATCTAAGCAGCAAGCACCTAGTGCTGCTGACAAGTTGGCCTGCCCTCCTCTCTGCAGCCCCTTAAGTAGGCCAGGCCTCGGTCCTGCAAGTATCACTGTCAGCAACTCTGGAGATGCACACTTGCACAGGAAATGCGGGCAGTTTACAAATGTGTGCTTGCCGTGAGAAATGTGTGTCAACCAATACTGTAGTGGAGAATCATGTTCACTTCACTGCGGGGCAAACTCTCAAACTGCAAATGAGGGAAAGCTGTTGTAAGCTCAGCAACTGGCAGCACAAAATGTTCAGCCATTGTCCAGCTAGCAAAGCTTTAAGGTGTTTAGGCTGATAAGTAGCACACAGATTCTTTGCTGGGATTTAGCCAACTCATTTATGCACGGCGTGATGTTGCTGACCGCTCAGCTCGTCCAGTGCAATTTTCAGTCTGAGCACCAGAATCCTGCACTCAACTCAAAAAGGAAGGAGACAACTCCCAGAGCAGCTCGAGGTTTAATTTTCTCTTTGCTGAAATAATTGCACGAAATACTTCCCATGATCCCCGGTGAAATATTACACCAAGGTGCAGTATTTCTAAATTGAATGAGCAATCACAGGGAGCACTGGGAGACGATGAGCCACAGACATATTGCTTGCGTAGCCTGTTGGATGACCTTTTAGTTCGGCAGATGAAACGAGGTCACTGAACCCAAAATGTTTCAGGGTGCCTAAAGTGACAGGCGAGGGCAGTCGACTGCCGGGCCTCCATCGGCATTGCTCATGATTTATTGTTAAATTGCCAGCGAGTCAATGTGGCGTGCAGGTGAATGAGTTTTGCTAATAAGAGAAGCATTTCTGCTCCACAGAGCTCTTTTTTTCTGTCCGAGTGAGCGTGCATGAAATCAGTGTGCAGTCTCCCAGTAATGCACGCTCTGGTGGAGGAGGCGCCCTCATCAGTCTCCAGTTTATCAAATGTTTTTAGGTGGGTGGAGAACTTGTGAGTGAGGTGACAAAAGAGGGGAAAATATCATTAATATTAATAGTTCTTGAATGTGCCTGTGTTGTTTAAACAGGAAGCGTTGTTTCTTTCCATGAAATGTTTGTGAACTATGTGCAGTTTAATTACTGTATATATTTTATATATATCCGGATCAGAAATCTAGATTATGCTCATTAACAAGTTGCTTTTATTGGCCAATATTTTTCATGAATAGCTCTATGATAACTTCTTATATTGGCTAATGCCACTTTCTTGAGTCATCAAGCATCACTAAATAAGAGCAGGGTTGGGTGTACTTGAACATGTCATCTCTTTTTGCAAAAGAAAAGAAAAGGAAGCAGCCCTTGTATCTGTTTTCTTGTTTCATACGGTTGGAGAACTCTGCTATGATTTGTGACAATTGAGATTTTAAGAGTTACAATTACCTGCTATTGAAGAGAGCTGTGTGCGCACTTTATCTTGACCACAAAAGACTAACGTGATGTCGCTTTTTTTGGCCTCAGTGCTAAGAATACTGTCACCAAATCTTCATGCAAGCTCAAACAAAGAGGATGGATGTGCCTTCTGCCTGTGAAATTAAAACGGCGTGTCCTTCAAGTGGTCATAAACCTTTGAGGATACCGTAACCAACAAAGGTTCAAAAGGTCATGTGAAGAGCAGGATTTCGGAGAACAACATATGGTGGAGATGTGTGTTCTAACTAAGACTAATATGCTTACCTTCATGACTGTACAGATAGCAAAGCAAGAGTGCGGGGTCTCGACGAAGCAGAGCGACAGAAGGGGCCCACATAGAAGTCATTTGCTTTATTCACTTATGTCAAGCAATCATACATAAGAGAGGAGAAGAGGTCCAAATGAATAGCAAACTTCTACAACTCCTACATTTCAGTCCTGAGATTGACAAAAAGCAGGGGGCAGAGCACGTCGCTGCGATGGAGGGCGGCGGGGGGGGGGGGACTGTGTGGCAGTTTGAGCAAATCCAAGATGACGCTTGTGGGGAGATTAGGAGGAAATTGCACAACTGCGGGAGGAAAGAAGGTAAGCAATCATTGGGATGCTTGGCTGTATAGGCACATTGAAAAGTTGAAACACCCCTGCAACAATTTTTTTTTTCTTTTTTTTTTTTTTTACAGATTTCTTTATTATTAACACCTTTTATTTTGTCCAAGATATATCACTTCCAAAATAGTGGAGTATTCTTTTACATGTTTTCATCCTGAGGAGACACAAACATAAATACATCACTGCAGGGAGAACAATAAGAGAGATGCTTTCTATATTTCCCCATTTCCATATATATTATTTTCTCAAGGTTGCCGTACCCTCAGACTTGGACATTGTTGGTGCATTTCAGATCATCCGGGAAAGAAAACAGCCCTGTTTGCCCATAGGAACATTGCACACAAACAATAAAGGAAACCGGAGGAAAAAGCAAAATCCCCAGACTTTAATATTTGAATTGGATATAGACATCTACATCAGAATATTTGGAGGCAATAAGCTTCTTCAGCTGAACCGATATCGTTTTGATGCTCAAGATATAGAACGGCCTAAGCCCCTGCTGGATGGGCTTTCGAAGCGAGTTCGTGATTGATGTGCTCATCTATGATTGTACATTGTATAGCTCATGGAGAAAGAAAAAAATGTAAATCATACTGGAGGGGGTGAACATATTTTGCCATACAAGAATGTGAATTATTGATTTGAATATTTTCTTGCTTGTTGGTGGGAGCGGCCCTGTGACATTATCTGCCTCTGCCAATAATAGCCATTGAGAGGGGGCGTTAGGAAGGCGCCCTGGAGGCCCAAGTTCTTACCCCCCCCCTCCCCCCCCGCACACACACACACACACACACACACACACACACACACACACACACACACACACACACACACACACACGACAAACACACACTTTACCATGCGTAAGCTCGAGAAACAGCGCCAAGACTCTACAGAGTGAGCAGCTGCCATTGTTTTCTTCAACGCTGCGCCCCTTATGGCCCCTTGTTTTTAACTGGCCCCGCTTCCCTCTCAGGTGGATAAAATACAGCAGGACCTTTGCACCAACTAAAGGTCTTCATGGGATTTACAAAAGGATCTTTTACAAGCAGCGAAAGTCAATTTCTCTCCACGTTGCCCTCAGGCCATACCGGCGAGCGTCTCGCTGCACTTGAAAACAGGTTAGCAGTCGATAAGTTTTATAGATCTAAATGTCCTCATTCACATGGTGCTCACATCTGTCCTTTCCTGGGCACCGTAATTGGCTTCCAGCATTTAAAACTTAATTGATTTACTAGAATGTGATACATGGAGGCACAATATGTCTTTCAGCATGATTTCAATGGAGGTTGAATTTGAATATGAGGCCGCCGAGCTGAGCGAAAGAGGGGCATCAGATAGCGGCACCATGCAGGAACATGGCAATTATCCTGATTACTGATGCTTCGAGGCTTTTCTGACCCCCCCCACCCCCAAATCCCTCCCTGTATCTCGCTCCGCTCCGAGATCTGTCACATTGCACAGGGCCCCCTCAGCCAAGCGGGGAGCAACCATGTATAATCCAACAGAAAACAAATCCCCCCGCCCCGATCAAACACAGCCGGCTTTCAAAGCGGGCCGATGAGCCCGGGCGCCATGGTGCGCCGCTGAGGCCCTCTGAGACGCGGTGGAGACTGGGCTTTAGCCGCCGCCCCCACTACCATCTCTCCCACCCGAGACCCCGCCGTCCTCCCTTTCAATGGCGAGCAGTCATAACCTTCAGTTTGTTTTAAGTACTGCTGAACCCTGTTGGCCTTGGACGGGCGGGTGGGGGGGGGGCGGATAATGACATGCCATATGCCACTCTGCCTCTGCAGCCGAGTGAGCCGCATGCATGGATCAGCTCAGGCACAAATCAATTTGAAATTTAATTCTATTATCCTAATATGGCCTCAAGCATACATTGTCCAAATTGGGAAGCCGGGTTACAGCGTGGCCAAGATGCATCTCATCAAAAGGACCTCGTTTGTGGAGTCTGGGACAAATACTAGCTTCAAAATGACGCCACATAACTACTTGCTTTCAATATGAATGCAACGTGAATTGACAAAGTCTTGTCTCTCTAATTATTGGAGTCCTCTCTGTACCTTACAGGAAATCCATTCCTATTTGAAAAGGGTTTTGATTTCACCCCTGTGTGTCAACTGAATACTCTCCACTGGTACTGTCACCCAATACTCTCATTAGCTGAAAGGACGGCTGCCCCAGACCTCCACTGGTGGGAAAGGCCAGACACCAGAATCTCCGCCGCCTCAAGTGTTGCCTCTTGACTTCAACGTCATGTGACAGGGTTTAATGCTTGGATGCAGAAGCCAAACGGAGGGGATTTAGGGAAGGGATGTATCTGTAAATCTATCAAAATATTTCTACAAGATAGAAAATATGGCAGAATCGGATCGCAGCTGGGGCATTAAGCTCTTGAAAGAACAACACTTATCTTTTTTTGGGGGAATGTTGAGGAGGCTTGTGTTCTTGAGGCCATCGGGACTTCAATGACGGTGGAGGGTCTATAATCACCAGCAAGTCACATTTTAAGGCTCATAGTCAAGATTTAGGTCGGCCGTCAAAGTTCAAATAAGGACTCACTTATTTTTTGATTCGGGGAAGAAGAGGATCCATCATATTGTCAGGATTCAACATTTTTGTTGAATTGCTTTTTTTAAGTACAGCATTTAGAACCTGTCAGGATTAAAGAAGAGAACTTAAAAAGTTTTTTTTTTTTTTTTATCCTTCTCCTTGACAGCAAAGGTTCAACATCACCCGTCAAGCCTCTGCTTGAGGTCCCACAGGGTCCAACCTCCCGCTGACATCTAAAGGACATCTAGGTTTAGAAAATAATGACAGACGTCAAAGCCAAAACGTGGCCTCTGGATATATTCTTAAAGAAATTTATTTTACACCTCAAAACAAAACAAACAAAAAAAAAGGGGATAGGGAATAGGGATGTGGTACATTGGGAATGTATTGACAACTGTAGTTTACATTTTTTTTTTTGGTGTAAGCTCAGAGAAAAAAAAATGTTCATACAGTCATTATAATTGCACTTCATAAATCTAGACTGATGCCAGTATTTCCCCTCAACAAAGCTCTGGCTCTCGCTTTATTTAATAAATTGAATTTAGCATTGAAATTCCACTGACAAAAGAAATGCTAATCAAGACCACAGGTCTGCTGCACTGATCCAATTTTTCTCTTTCACTTGAATCCCACAAGGCAATAACACATCGCAGTAATTTAAGTGCAGTACATTCAAGGGAATCTCACAGTCATAATAAATATTTCACCACTCTGAATCATCTAGTTAAGACTGGGCCGGGCTAAATACGTACATCCCAAACAGAGGCCTAAAAACGAACACGGAAAAGCAACGACCCTTGTCCCATTTTATCTGATGGCAGAGGTGAGCAAACGATTGTTTTCATTTTGTATTTGCAAGAGAACTGAATCGTATCTCCCAAAGTAGGACTCACTGCTATCCCAGCTTCCTCTATCGCTATGATGACACCTGACAACGAAGGCAGATGTGACAGTTACACGTATTGAAGGCGCTAAGTCCTCCATGAAATAGGAAGCGAGATCAGCAAAAGAATTCCTGTACATTACTCAGATATGATTTTATGGGTACGGTGGTCGAAATCTTCAAATGACACATGGGAAAATGCAAAGTCTGAGGCTTTTGAAGAGCTAGAATGCACACACACACACACACACACACACACACACACACACACACCGCACACACGCGTTGAGCACACGTACATTTATCGTTATGTCGACAACCTCGCAATTCACATTTTTTTTCTTTCTCTGTGTCTTATGTTCTTTTTAAATAAGTGTTTCAAGATTTATCGTTATGAAGGAGTATTAGGAAGACACCGAAAGGAAAAGGAAAATTATGAGAAAAAAGTTATTCGTGAAGATAAATATTTATATTGTCTCAACAAAAGAATTAACTTAAGAAAGTAGGAACATTAAATACATTTAAATAAAAAAAAAAAAGTCATTGTTTTTGATGAGGGAATATGAAAGCTCCTGTGTCACTGTCTCACAGTGAAGCCCCGCCATAGTATTCAGGTTGTATCATAAATGGTCGACAACTGAAAATAATAAGAGTAATGATGGTAATGCTGTTTTGGTAACATTATGTTCTCACAACATTCTAACTTTATTCTCATAGTGGAATTATTTTCTTTTCTCAGCGGGCCTAATAACTCCTTCGTCATGGCGCAGGGTGGGTGACAAGTGACGAGGCATTAGAAATAACTTTTGGAATTTTGAAGTACAGTATCGCTAAGGTTGTTTTGAAACCATTTTTTTCCAACAGGCAACACTTAATGGGGATTTCGTATTGTGTTATTTCCCCGTTGTCTTGATTTATTTTCCAGTTACTTGACTGTCTGTTGGTTTGTTGTAACTGATGCTACCTTTACTTACTGCCTGTTGATGTCTGACCTTCTTTCATTTTGTCATTTAATAAAGCGTGTCATCTGATTTAAAAACAAAACATCTAATTACAATATTGATCATATGATTTTTTTTTTTTTAATGCCTATTCCTTTTCACCCACCCTGTTGATTCCAGTGTTGGTTTGGAAAACAAGCTCTCACAAATCAGGTTCTTACAGAACCAAAGCAGTGATGATGCCTCAAAACAGGACATAAGAAACTGCTACTTTGCTTGAAAAGGAAGATTTAAATCATAAGAACCAAGTGGAAAGAACAACGCATCAGACATTTCTCCCCCTCTCGTAGCAGCCAATGCATATAATATACCTACAAATATATAAAACAACATAAAATAGGTTCAAGTTTTTCAAGTTTCTTAAATATATCATATCCAAACTACCCAATTCCAAACTTCAAAGAGAACAAGATTCAAGCAGTGCAATTTATGTATCAATTATAACAGCAATAATCATGTACTATCCTTTCCTAATCGGACTTGATGATTCTTGTGCAGAACACGAGAGAGAGTCCTGGCTATAATTTCACTGAGTCTGTCTTCATCCATCTGCATGTGGATTTGGATGTTGAGAGCAGCCCTAAACTTTGGTCCTCTGAAGACCACTTATTTCAGTGACAACCTACACAGTAGCTTCAGTCTTAGTATTTGAAGTGGGGGTATGAGTGGCATATGCACTTCATGTCAAGCTATGAAGAAAAAAATAAAAGAGAGAGAGAGAGAGAGAGAGAGAGAGAGAGAGAAAAACGTCAAAAGTTCAGGCAAGTAAAAGATCAGCAAAACAAACGGAAACAGAAAGACAAATATATCAATGCAAAATTCCTATTGGCAAACTGCACAATCGGGAGAATCGTGAAATCCCTTTTCTCCCTCCCCCACTTGCAATTACTACTGCCTTTTCTTATTTGGAATTCTCAGAGCCTGGCTTGAAACCACCATAGATTGGATCACACAACATAACAACAGCTCTTCCTTCGAAGCTCACACACCCGTTAAAGCAAATCTTCACCCGCACGCAACCGGATCTGTCCTTTTGACTTTTTCGATGCTCTTTACAAATTCACAACTTGATTTCTTGTGATTCCGTCGCGCCTCTATCTGTAAACGGGGAGGCGGATGTGCGCGTGCTGGTGGTCCAACAGACGTGGCACCGACACAGTCTCGTAGCCTTTGCCCAGCATTTGCTCCTTTATGCACGGTGGGTGGATGTCGTTGATCAGGTATTCCAGAGACTGCAAGCTGCTGCTCAACACAGACGTGTTGCACAAACTCTTGCTGGGCAAGCTGCAACACAGACGACCTCCGCTGTCGATGCCGGGGTGATGATGATGGTGGTGGTGGTGGTGGTGGTGATAGGGATGGTGTGGGTAGCCCACTTCTCGGTGGCCCGTGGCCGACCCGCCTGTGGAGGGGACCAGAAGCTCCTGGGGGTTGTAGCAGTCACTATCAGGTGTCACCAGGACACTGTTCCATGGGGGGGCAAAGTACTGACCCACCGAGAAATTCCCATGCATGCCCATGCAGTTCAATGGGGAGGAGCTGACTTTTTCCAGCCCGCCTCCGCCGCTAGCGCTCGCCGTCAGGTGGTAAGGTCTGGATGAGGACGAGGAGACTTGCCCCGCCATGATCCCTCCGACAGGAATGCAGCTTTCGGGGGACTTGCTGACGGCCCCTCCCCCTCCGCTGCCCCCGCTGTACATTCGTAGCACTGCCTGTTGTTGCTGCTGCTGCTGCTGCTGCTGTTGCTGCTGCTGCTGCTGCTGCTTCTGCCAGAGGATGTAGTCCATACCGTCCGCGTAAACCCCGCTCTTGGCCGCTTCCGCGTTTGGAGGCGGCAACCCTGGACCCGTGTACACCATGTTGGCCTGTGGGCCGATTCCCACCACGTAACCTCCACCTGAAGAGCTCGAGGAGACCCCCATGACAGTGGTCCCCTGCTTGGAGGGACTGGAATTGGAGGGTGCTGCCCCTTGACACACCTGCTGCAGAGCCTGGGCTTGGCAATGCTGGTTGATCTGGTAAATGATGCTCTGGATAGAAGGGAGGTTGGACTGTGGGGGGAGAGCCAGGCCACGCCCCCCCGCCACAGGAATCACCGAGCCAGCGACGGTGACGTTGGGGGGGACTGACAACCCAGGGCCCTCTGGAGGCTTTGTGGGCCCAGTTTGATATCCCATCTGGCTGGGGCCGGTGACTAAAGTGCTACTGCTAGGTGGGTATGGGGCAATGTGGGCTGGAGAGAGCTTAGTCCGTCTGCCTTCGGAGTTCTTCAGAACACCTTTTGACGAGATGAAGGTGGAGGTTGATGATGATGAGGGGGAGGAAGAGGACTTGACAATGGCAAGCAGGCCATGGTAGCCCCCCGTGTGGAAGTGTGGATAGGGGCTGTAGCGCTGGCCAGTGGTGTCATATCCATTTACAGTCCGGTTAAGGTGCTTGTGCTGGGGAACCCTGATGTTGGTCGGGAAGATCTTAATGGACAGAGGGCTGTTGGCTGTCTTCTGAGCATAGGCATCAAGTTCTGCTGCAGTGGGGTAGCGAGGGGAATGTGTAGGCACCACCGGGTCACCTGGGGGTCAAAGAGAGAGGAAAGAATGAGATTCAACTCCATGTTGACCGTTTTCACTTTTTAATGACTACCGCGGTCTAGGGGGGACAACCAGAGATGCCTTCAACCTAAACCGCCCCCCCCCAAAAAAAACAAACAAACATAATTTGCATGTACTAATCAGGATTCCTTTGCAGCGTTCCTCCATTAGAGATTTCTTTCTTTCCATCTTATTTTAACTCCCTTGTCGAGTGGATCTTTTTTTAAAACTCATTCTGTCAAAAGCCTGGAACCTTAGGCGGTGTTAAATCTGTGCATTGTGAAATTAATTCAAGCTCTCTTTAGCAATGAATTAGGTTAGCCTTGCATACTAAGCAAGGGGGGAGTGGATCAAAGCTTGTTAATTTGGAATGGCACTTTTGAGAATTGTCAGTGGTTCAGTCAACGTGTGAACAGGCCCAGTTCTAAAATCGATGGTGTGTCATTCAGGTGCCCGCTGGCCACAACATTGTGTTACATAAATAAATAATACAATTCTAAGTTAATTACATCAAATTCTGTTTTTATTTACGTTTAACACTTCATTGCAATAGGATTTGTATCTTGTAGTGGTTCTGCAACACACTAAGAACTGCCACCAATATTTTAGACAAACTAAACGGGGTTACCAAAATATTTTGCCAATTTTGCACCACTGCAAATTAGAACAACAACAATATGCAAAAGCATCGACAGTAAATGCTCTGTGGTGTTTGCAATATGAAACTCCCCAATCCCAGAAATTCAATTCAGCAGCAAAGGCGGCGACTGTGAATAGCAATGGCCCCTTGTTCAATGAGGCAAAGCTCAAGGTGGCAAACAGGAAAATGGCAATTTCGAAGAAAAAAAAAAAACCAACAACTCATGTGTCATTGTTGGGAGCCCGGTCATGGAGGTGAGGGGCCACATTGAGATTGGATTTAAACAACATTATTCAGGCAATTTCATGGCTACTTAGCTCAGTGCAACAGAAAATGTGCGTGGAGGGGGTTGGGAGGAGAACTCAATTTACAAGCGATACATCAGCTGCCACAAATGACTTGCGGTACCTTTGTAAATTTATATATTTTATGCAAAAGGCAACCAAATACACACACACACACCCACACCCACACCCCCCCCCCCACACACACACATCAAGTGTCATGACTGTGCTGTCAGCAACCTAAAGAGTGTGCCCAGGTTGCAGACTGTGACGACGACTCACTCCATTTCCTTTCCAGTTGCAAAATCATTTAAAAAAAAAAAAGACTCCACAGCCAAATAGCCTCCATCCTCATTTCTGGGCTTCCAATACAGATAGCACGGGGAGTTAATTTCAACAACCCAATGGGTCTCCAACTGCGAACATGATTAAATCGACAAGATCCATATCATAAAAGAAATAAATTTGGAATTTAACGACAGAGGGGAATGGCTGCAAATAGCCTGTGCTGAATTTAGTGCATGACCTATTGCGGTGCCATTCCTCCCTCAAATTGAAAATTCCTAGAATTAGATGTCGTTCTTTCTTAGCTCAATCGTATGTTGATGATAAATCTAAATGTGTGTATTGGACGAAAAGATAGTGCCATCCGAAGGGGTGGAGTTCAGCGCACCAAGCTTCGACCTCGCCAGCCTTGATGAGGCGCCGCTCGGCTTCCCCGGCGACGTCGCTGCCAGACGCTTTGATGCGCTCACTCACAGTGGAAAACTGACAAGAGTTGTTTGCTTTGCTCTGAAGAGGGAAAAACACGCTCATTTCAAAGCCCATCGCTGGTCCACATGCAAATGGAAAAGGCAGCATTTTTTTGCTGATCTGCTTTACATGAGGAAAAAAAAAAGACCATCTTTGATCACCACATGGTCCAAATGAGGAAAGATTCTTGGCTTTCAGGCATATCAAGGGCCTTGTGTCCTGCCGCCCTGACAAGCCCCCAGATGCATTATGCCCATCATTCCATCTAATTACTGCCACATGAAGAGGATAAAAATCTATTTTCAAAAAACCAGCCAGAAATTTATTAAAAGGTGGCTAATTATTTTCCTTCGCACAGAGCGAGTCCATATTTTACATGACCAAGTTTGCATTTCTTCAAAAGCATAAAGCCCTCTCTCTCTCTCTCTCTCTCTCTCTCTCTCTTTCTCTTCCATGCCTGGCCCTTGTTTGTCAATAGGCAGGGACTTTGGCACAGCAACCTGGCATCAAAGGCCTTCACACTTCACAGGCCACAGGGATTAGAGGCCTTTCAGGCCTACAAAACCCATCTCGGCTCCACAAAGGTTTCCGGTTATTAGAAATCACAGGCATAAAGGAAGAAGAGGGGGGAGGTGGGGAGGCAGATGAGCATCTGGATGCTTCCGATTCCAACATCCTTTTTTTTTTTTTTTTAAAGTTGCATGGCAGAAATGTTATCGCAAACTTGATCACAATTAGCATGGGCCGTAATTTTGCTGGCCGGCGCACAGGCCGGCGCACAGTTTATGTCGGCACATCTCGTTTCTCCAGAAGCAGGAAGTTTGTTCTACTGTGTGACTTATTGGTTTTGTTTGCGGCAGATCCACGCTAAGAGCAGCAGAATAGAGTACAGATGGTGCTTGCAGATAAAACATCCTCCGAGGCAGCTTGCACCGTCTTTGTGTGCGCCCTCACCTTCTCGCAAGATCGGGGCTTTCCTGCACCTGTGCGCACGCCTCGGCGCGCCTGTGCATGCAAATACCACGCGTGAAAGCCGAAAAACAAGGCACGCAAACACCGCACACACCAACCTGCATCTGCACTTGTGTGTCTCGTTTGACATCAGTGAAGCATGTTGTTATCCTCTCTCATGAAATGTAGGGCAGGGACAACAACAGGTGCCAGTGCCGGCGACAGCCTGCAATGCCTCCTGGGCTAAATGCTTCACACTCGCTTCATTTCGACACGCGACAGCCTTGTAAGGATTAATTATTTCCCCCGAGGATGCAAAAATATGCTTTTTCCCTTCCGGAGATGAGGTGCATTCACCAGCACGTGAAATAGCATCCAGTTAACGAACAGGGCAAACCTGAGCAAGGAGTAAGCAACTTTAAAAGAAATGTAAATAAACAAAGAAGATGATTGAACTGCGGAATAGATGAGCTAAAAGTGCAGGCAGACATGCCTTTATTAGAAGCAATCACGTGCTGGGAGCTGAGCTGGCAGGGAGGCAATTAATGGGCTGACCTTCGTCCTTAATAATCCAGGGCCTGGCACACAATGCCCATGTGTCAGGGCAGCACATCTCTAAATGCCACCACTCATTAGCACGATGCACGCGGTGAGGGAGGCTATCTGTGCAGCGTTCTACTCTGCGGCCGTCAGACAGGCACCGAGAGCAGGCGTGGGATAACATGGCAGCGCGGGGCGGTGATATGATCTGGAAAAGCCATTCCGCTGGGAGGATGGCCACTCTCATTTCTCTCCATTTTTGATTGGCACGAAGCCCCCCAAGCGCAACGTCCTTGGCGTACCCGGTGCTGTCACTGTGATTGCTTGCGTGTGTGTTTGTGTGTGTGCGTGCGTGTGTGTGTGTGTGTATTTGGAGAAGGGGGTGCTCGATTCTTAACACTCAATTAACACTCCTTTAATTAGCCAGCAGTACATTTTGAATTCTGATGAACTAATTTTCTCGGTGTGTGTGTGTGTGTGTGTGTGTGTGTGTGTGTGTGTGTGTGTGTGTGTGTGTGTGTGTGTGTGCGTGTGTGTGTGTGTGCAGGGGGCGGCCTGCCAAAGACGAGGTCCACTGGGTACAAAACAGCAATAAAGAGGGAACTGGTTAGATTAGACTGAATCCATTAAATTCTGAGTACTTTTTTTCAAGCGAGAGGTCAACCTGTGTTGATCACACCAAGGCAAAAGCAGATGGAGTGTGTGAGAGAAGGGGAGGCAGGTAGGGGAGATGCGTAAGAGTGGAGCATCAAATCCAGAGGATCACAGGAATGCGTTGCATTTTAATTAAGAAATTTAAATGAACAAGCATAGGAAAAAAAAATCTTTGAGAACTACCTAAAATGCCCTCACTCCAAATGATTGAAGTTCGGAGTGTTCCACAATCATAGAAAACTTTCTTCTTATTAGTGAAAAAAAAATAGCACTACATCAAAAAGCTCTCAGCATTTCCTTCCTCACTTCTGCAGAGCCGATATCTCCACACACTTTGATCCCAGCGGACCATGTAGTCAGGTCAGCGGGGGGGAAAAATTGCTTGCTTAGATGAAGGGAGAAGACTGGTTGGTTGATTTGCAATTACGACGCAGAAAAGAGGAAGGGAATGGCTAACAACACTTTGCTGGCAGAAATTACGGCTACATCGAATAATAATCGATTCATCGAGAATTTTGTTGAATTGAGTGCATCTGATTTTCGGCTAATTGCGTCTTGAAGCTGTTGAACCTGCAACCAGCTGATGAGTCTATTTTGTGGTCTCAAGCCAGGAAGCAAGTTTTGTGATTTTCAATAAAGAGTGGAAAATACTGCCGGAGAATCATATGTTCCAAATCCACTCTCGTCCCATCAGCTCCCACTGATTTTGCATCATGGTGAATTGTATTATACTAAACATGCACATCATTGCTGGTTTTTCCATGAGCACTTTTACAGCAATGTCGTTAATAAAAACACACAGCCGATGTTAATATAAATACTCAGCGCCGGGGACAGATCTGTGTTTTCACAGGCATCACTGTATGTTTTGTGTGTAGGTTTCAATGTTTTGATGTTTTGAAACAGTCATGATGTATCGGTTTACTCTTGAGACTTCCATGCGGGTCGTGTGGATTCAGTCACCACTCAGTTACGGTGTCAATGTGAGTGCAAGGGGTTGTCTGTCTGGATGTGTGATTGTCAGGTCGCCTGTCAATTGCACAAAGCTAGATCATATAAGCTTCAGGTCTGGAGCAAGGTAGGGCAGGTAAAGGAAGCTGGCTGCGTTGTATATCTTTGTGTTGTAACGCAGACCGCAATGACATTGTCCCGTATTGTTTTTGTTTAACTTTATGTGTCTGTGTTTCTGCTGATGCTGCACCTGCGTCTGACGTAGTAAGGACGTTCTCATCGCCGATTGGCTGTCGCTGACGCTACCGCTGCCAAAAGTTCACTGTACCGACTGACTGAAATCTGACAAACTGAGCTGACTTGAAATAAAAGAGACTGGTGATGACAGAGAGGCGGGCTGGCCGCTGGCAAGCGACGAATGACAGACCGGCGAAATGAACTGATCTCTTGCTGTTACCATTGTAAACAATTTTTGACTGACTGTCCTAGAATGATGGAAGCACGGTTAAAAATAACCAGAGGTGGGCAATTTACAAAATGTTGCCAGTCCATCATCCATCAGTGACCTGGGTATCTGTCCTTTATTTTCAGTCCGTCATTTTTCTTCAAGCCGAACCAAAGAGTAAATGTCACTCAGTCGGTCCGTCATGTTATTTGAAACGCATTTCTGGCATTGCTTCTGTCAGTAATATATTATTATTATTCTTACAGCATATGAACGGTCATTGTTTTCTGTGTTCTGATTTGCTGATACATCACTGATAAAAGGTGGAGAAACACCAATCAAATTCAGGGATTTCATTTAATGCGGGTATTTTTTCACCGCCACCAACCAACACGCACAAGATTTTTATTTATTTTTTTTACGTTTCTTGCCATTCGTCAGCAAACTGGGCATCCATCGGTGACAGACTGACAGACCTTCTGTCAGTACTGAGGGAATGCCCACCAGTGAAAATAACGATGACGGAGTGATGGACTGGTGACGACAGTTTTGGTTCATTTTGAAATAATGACGGTGACGGACGTGTGCCGAATAAAAAAATTACAGATTGACAAAATTTACTGGCTCGCCCACCTCTGATCAACGGTTGTTGTTGGAACTACCGGACTGAAAAACAACAACATCATCATCCTGTAGACCTCAGTGATGGCATATGTCATTCCTGCAGGAAACAAATTCCTCCTCCTGGTACCTTCTGCCTTCAGCCTTTGTATCATACAAAAAAAAAAATCTGAATCCAAATCTATTATGTACCAGTACACCCCGGGTAATAACGGTTTGGACTTTTTTTTACTCGCTCTTTGCAACCAACCCAAAATGGGTTCCGATCCACCAAGAATCGCTGATTTCAGGGACTGCGAGGACTGCACGTGGATAGGTCAAATTTATGCATTCACACTCAACCACAAAATAACACCTAGCTGAGTGTGACTTTTAGACAATGACTTTTAGAAATGTGGCTTTTATGGCAAAAGCACATCCCGGGCTCATGAAACTTGAGGGGGAAAAAAAAGTCGACTGCAACAAAGTGAGCGTGTTTTCCTGAAGTAACGCTTGACTTGAAGCTATTGTTACGCATTTGGCTGATAGGATCATGGTCTGGATGACGCTCTGGCCCTGCCTCGTTTGCTGTCGGGAGGGTGGGGGTGCTTGGGGGCAGCGTGGCATCCTGAACAATACCTGCCTTGTGCCAATGGAGGTGTCATCTGCACAGGCCTGATTAGTCAGCGATTACAGCGAGGCCTCAATTGCCGTGACAACTGCCGCAAACACAATAAGCCTTGATAGAGCCAGCTGTTTGGTCCTCTGCAATTAACCCCACATCCCACTCGTCTCCGGCAGTGCACTGCCTCTAATTGACTATTGCCTATACAAAGCAAAGGCTGTTGGGCCAGACCCCCTGGACGCAGCCCCCCCCTGCGAAGGAGATGATTATAATAGAGGCGTCCCGTCGACTCGGCCGCCAGTCAATCAAAGCCTCACTGCCTCACAGGAGCTTCCTGATGAGTGAGAGAGCAGAGGAGGCACATGTATGAGGCCATGCGAGAGCGCCCTCCTTGGAGCGTGCGGGGTGCTTATCGTGTATGTGGGTGGGTGGGTGTAGAGGTTGCGACGACAAGTCGAATATGCCTTCAGTCCAAGTACTAATCAATTCAAGTGCATGTGAGGAAACCCTGCTGCTTGCTGCATATCAGAAAAGCCATTTTTGGGAGCACTCATCTCGCTCTCTGTTCATCTCAAGGTTGATTTTCTGGGCTATGCAGACAGGGAAAAAAAAAAATCAAGGCAATTATTTGTCAGGCCTCTGTTATCTATAATTGCAAAGATAAAAATCAAACTGCAATGATTTCTCTGCGGATAGAGCTGTCTGAATTCACAGCTGCTTGTGTCATCATAATCTTCAAACAAATGCATTGTCTGCACCTAACTCCACTCTGCCTGCACTCAGTTGGGAATATTTATTATTGAGGAGGCTGAATTATCGATGGAATGTTTCAGGCACATACTTTATAAGAGGAGTCGAAAGCATGTTATGTGAGCGCATCTCGGTGTGGATGAAATGAGAGATTAATTTTCAAAAAGCGGTGTCACACTAACCACATGAGTTCTTTCCAAGCGTGCCAAGATGTTGCAAAGGGCAAAGAGGACCGTGACAAAGTTTAAATGACTTGCACACTGATTGCTCACAAGCACGCACACATGACACAATGTCAAAAATGGATTTAATCATTCAAAGACTTTTTTTTTTTTTTTGGTTTTGAATCTTGGACCAAGCATCCAAATCTAATCTTTGATTTCATTGAAGTCACCCTATTCTCAGATGTGATCTATTTCCTGCACAGGCAGAGAGAAGAGAAAAACAAAACAAACTGGGAGCCTAATTATGGCTCTCCTTTAAACCGACTCCAACATGAGGTCATTCACTTGGCCTGCAGAGAAGTGGTCCGTCCGTATTATTACTGCAGCCATTGTGAATGAGAGGAGGTCTCAGGTACACCTACGAGTGAGCTTAAATTCGACACACGATGCTTCCTCGTAACATTTAGGGACACAAATATAAAGACAAGTCTCCTTCGCTCTCCTTACTGTAACCAAATAAAAATCATTTTGGACAAGTATATGTACTCCTATTTTGAGGAGAAGTTTTGGGCATGGCCCGTTTCTGTTCCCATGCCACGCTCGTGATTGGAAGAGTTTGGTGTGGAAGCACTTGACCCAGCCCAGACCACAATCTGAAAAAAAAAAACAACAACCCCAAACACACTCCAACGTCCTTATTTATCAAGGCCAAGGCATCACAGCAGCTCATTAATTTACACCGGTTCCCTTTGAGGACGAGCAAAACCAACAGGACGCTGCCATGTTTACATTTTCTCTCTAGAATTAATCTCTGAAGCCAGATGTCACTGGATCAGCCATGAAAATTAATTAGCAGGGTTGATGTGGCAACCTCGTGCACTTTCCATCGTGACCTGCCTTTTATGGGCTATCAGGAAAATTAGTGAGAAATGACCTCCTCTGGCTCAGACGCCCCTTCGTTTGAGAATTACTGATAACCTTCCAAAGCTAATACAGTACGCGTTCTCTCAAGCTAAAAAGTCCAGTGGATTAGAGGAGAAAAACAGGTGGATCCAAAGAGGGACAAATCTCAGCTGACATCACAATGCAGTTGCCCTCTCTGACCCCGAAAGCTACGCAATTACAAACAGTGGAAATTCTTCCGACGTGTCTCTTGATCGTCTCCGTTCTCTCGTTCTGTTTTCATCCCTCTCGCCTCCCGCTATCTATCTTTTCTCTGCTTCAGTCCGCCTTGTCTCTCCAGGCTCCCTCCCCTCTCCTCTGTCTTTTCCATCTCGCTCTCCGAGTAAGTGAGTTTCATCTGGGGTGCTTGCCGGGCGAAATCACCCCAGGGTGAACACTTTATTATCTGTAGTCAAAGCGTCACCACGAATACCATTCTACACACACAAGTGTCACTTTCCATTTGTCCACTCTCTGGCTGCATTAGCGGAGCCTAGCCGGCCCAGGGCCTTGTGTCTCCAACAGAAGAAAGCTAACAGCGTGGGAAAGCACTCGTCCTGCATTCCTGCCCCATTGACACCAGCGAAGCCGACCTGCTGCCTCTCTCTTGGGAATTAAGAAAAACAATCACAGAAAATCAACACTAAGTTGAAAATGAGCAAGATAGCTTGTGAAATGACCGGTAGACGAGGATGTTTTGGTACTTTGTGATCTTTGTTACTGTATAATTTATGAGCTCACAGCAAGTGTGAAACAAAGGAAACCGTCGGGTTCGAGCTGCAAGCGTTTATTGGTGATGATCCAGCCAAGTGTCCGCTGCTAAGAACGCACGTTTTTTTGGTTCCTGTGGAATGCAGCACCCACGTCACGCTTTTGCGAGACACCTGTGTACTAAATAAACAAAGGACGACAGTAGAACACGTAAAGTGTTGACCTCAAAATAAACACTGAGCTCGGTCAAACAATGGAGTGAAATACTCAGTTGGCTTAAAGTATGGGAGATTAAAAACCTACATTTTACTTGACAGAAGCCTACAACAAATATTAGTACAGTATAACAATTTAAAATAATACAGTGATCTCCAACAAATGTACCCCTCAGGAATAATGCAATACAATTTCAAATGTAAGCGTCATTTTTAAGTTATGATCTCGCAAATGTGCATAATGAAAAGATGACTGCGGCTATGGTCCAATGGCTGCACAGCTTCGTACGTCTACTACTTACTGTTTACTTGTTCAAGTTGTAAAAGCTGGAGTCTGCCTGGCTGCTCTTACGTACTTTTCCGCAGCGTCTGATCAAATAAATATGCTTGCGGCTGACAGCTGGTTAGGGTAATGTCACACTTCATAAATCATATTATCAGCGGCCCTTACTTATATTGCGCTTTGGAAGGTAACCAATGGAGTGGATGGGTTGTTTGGGGCTGACTTACAGTATATGCTCTGACCCCCAAAAATATGTCTCTCTGACCATCGCTATGTATCGATCTTAAAATGGTAAAGCCCAGCGGATAGTGGGTTGCACGTTTTCTGCACAGTCATCAGATCTGGGTTCAAATCTATGTTGGACATGCATGTGATATAGTGAAGACTTACTTGTCCAGAAGTGTAAAGAGAACCGTGAATGGTTGCCTGTCTTTTATGTGTGCTGTTATTGGCTGGTGACAAGTGCAAGGTCTATCTCACCTCTTGCTCAAAGACACCTGGGAAAGGCTCAAGTTAGCTGCGACACCTCCAGTTATTGAATTGAAACTCATGAGATGGGGCCTAATCACAGGACTGTTATTTGGCTAAAGACAAAGAGATGATACCCTCCTCCTAACCTTCATGACAATCACAAAGATGCGTGATTGAATAAGCACATGTTGAGAGCCTTGTGAGGATAAGCAACTCTAATAATGGATGGATGGATGGATGGATGGATGCGAGAACTTCTGGTTCATGGGTCTGAATGCATAAGAGAAAAGTTAATTGATGAGCAAAAAATGTTATCCACTCAAAAGTGCTCCGTTTAATAATTAGGTCTGGCTTTGGATGTGGGTTGCCCTGCGGTCTGCCTGGGCCACCCTCATTGTGCACGCCGCACGGTCGAGAAGGAAGAGGCTTTATCAGCAAATAAACCGAGTCAGCACCAGCAGCGGGGTGGTTATGCGTTGCGACTGGCGCACCAGCCGATATTGTCATGTGCGATTAGGCCTGTGCTCATGAGCCTGTGAACTCATTGCTGTGGCACGGGAGTCAAGCCCGCCCCCTTATTTCCCGACACTTGGATCTGCCGCCGCTGAGCTCCTCCTCTCAGCTTTCTCATTGAGCAGTGAGCCCTGCCACTTCTCCATGTAGCCTCCCTAAACCCTGCGAGGAGCTGCGCTGAACTGATTAAGAGTCTGCAACTGGTCAGAGTGATGCGATTCGAAACAGTAATTCTTTGAAGGCTTTCATCCAAAAGGGTCAGGCCAAGTCAAAGCTCGCCTCTGAAGGTTAACTTGTCACCTCTGCAGATTCCAGTGTGGATGGCGAGGAACAAAGGGAGGCAAAGACAAACAGTGAGGCCAGAAAGAATTAGGTGACATTAAACATGATGAGCACGTCAGAGAGATTGAAAGACGGCAAATTTTTGATGTTGGCTTACAGCGTGACTGTCCTTTATACTCGCATCTGACACTGTTCTCTCAAAGGGCTCCGTGTACTGCCAAAAGCAGGAGCATCCACAACACAAACACACGCACGCAGCGCTCTGGAATAAAAGACCTGAGAGATAGCCATTGTAAGCACATACAAAAATAAGAAAGGAAGCAGATCTGAGGAGGAAAAAAGGCAAAGAAGGAGAGACTATGGCGGGGGGGGAGGAAAATAGAAGGGGGAGAGGCTGGAGGCGGCTGGGCAGGCCTGTCAAAGCCCAGAAAGTGCTGCTGCACAGGCCTGCAGGTAAATGGAAGAAGAAAGGCGCCTGTAGGCTGCCTGAGGCAAGCCCGGGCCCTTCTGTTCTATCATTTAAGAGACAAGTCGTTCACTGATTCCCAATTAATATTTAACACTGCACAGACAACAAGGCACTCCACTCTGCAGTACACATGCCAGGAGGAGGAGAGGGGTGGAGAGGAGCAGGTTCTTGACCTTTAACAGACATTTCTCTTTGGGGTTTAAGTTAAAAGCGGTCATGAGAAGAGCAGACGCGTTTTGCATTTGATGCAGACTACAAATACAACAATACAAATCCAAACTCATTGAGCCAGTCTAAATGAAGGCTGCATGTAAACATTGTACATTTGATTAGGAACATGATGTATGCTGTTGCATAATATTGTTTTAACATTTTTTTTACAACGATGGTGCTCAGTTTTGTGTGAGTTAGGTATGTTGTATAAATATTTGATATATTTATATGATGTAATTATAAATGATATAATGCTTTCAAATTATTTGGAACATGTTTATGCATGCACTGTTAAGGCACTTTATAATTATATTGAACTGTATTGCATCAGACTGAGTTGTTTCTAATTAAAAAAAAAAAACTCAAAGAATTTACATCAGTTAGTTAGTACGTCGACTGGTTAGCGTGTCTGCCTCACAGTGCAGAGGTGCAGGGTTTGATTCCGGGCCCCAGCATTCGTGTGTGGAGTGCGCATGTTCTCCCTGTGCCTGCGTGGGTTTTCTTCGGGTACTCCCGTTTCCTCTCACATTCCAAAAACATTCATGGCAGGTTAATGGAACACTCTAAATTGTCCTTAGGTGTGATTGTGAGCGTAATTGGTTGTTTGTCTATGATTTGCTGGTAACCAGTTCAGGGCATGCCCCGCCTACTGCCCGAAAACAGCTGGGATCAGCTCCTGCACCCTGCGACTCTCGTGAGGAGAAGCAGGTTAGAAAATGGATGGATGGATGGATAATTACAGGATAAGAGACCTTGATTAAGCTATTTTTATTGGTCTCAGTATATTACTGAGGTGTACCTAATGTGCATTCAATAACACTAAAATTTAATCGCGGTATTTTATATGTATGTAACTCTACAATGTTCCCAACTGTGGTCTTCAGAACACACGTAAAAGAAAAATATATATACAGATATATATATATCTATATATATGTAGATATAATATATATGGGGCTATATGAGTTTCCATATATTTGTAATGTAAAACAATACGAAATACTGCACAAGAGAGATAGAAAACTGTAGTCCTATCTTGCCTCTCTTGATCACACATACAGTCACGTCTGGGCTGCTCTTCCCACGTAAATGGCACTCTTTACAGCGAGACCTCTTGCAACAACATATCGATCAATATTTACCATCTGTGCGTTTCAATCAAGGCTGGGAGGTTAAATGCATGGAGTTATTTACTGAAGTGGAAATAAAGATGGGCAGATTGAAGAACAAAACAGACCTGCTCATGCATACCTTTAATTAAAAAGACAAAACGCAGAAAGCATGCATCCTACTTATAAGCATCCTTATAAGCATCCAAGGCTACATTTTAGAATTGTATGGCAGATGTGAACAAGCATCATGCTGTTCATCTCCTACCAGATGTAAACGTGAATTAAAAGTGCCCAACTAGGCCCACGTAAACCTCTCCAATGTCGACTCAGTCTGATTTACAAAGATCCCAAATAGCGGGCACGGAATTTCAGCTTCTCTCACCCTAACATTCCGTGTCCAGAGTCGATGCTGTATCAGCGAGTGAGTCTGGTCACAGTAACATCAAGCGTATTTCTGAGGGAGGGGAAAATCTGAGCAAACAGACAGCGGAATGAACCAATCAGCGAAGAGCGGATGTGACATCAGAAAAGCAACTTGTGGAAGTCGTGGCATAAACATGTCAAATGTTTTTTTCTGAAAACATTTCAAACATTGCATCCCTTATCTCACAAAGCAGCAGAGGTTTGGTTTGCAAATGTGTGAGCACATGAGCAAACCTTTTTTCGTCAGGGTTCATTCTATGTTGCAAAAATGTTACTTAACTTGACCAGCTACATTATAATGGCTCGGCAGAGAAAATTAAACTTTTCCTTCTTTGACAACAACTTGCTGACCGAATTAATGGAGCAAATAGCAGACAAGAAAACAGGCAACAGCATGGTGAAAAAAAAAGACACTGTTCGGCAGCAACCACCTGACAGTTATGCCAGATCGAGCAGAGTGAAATAGAAAGGAGACGTCGCTCAATTAAAGCTTGCTGGAAAAAACGGGAAAAACAAAAGCCGCTGTTGTAGTACCGGTGTTAGAGCTGCATTTCAGTCACTGCCACATATGATAGTGAGTTGATGCAGTCTTCCTGTTCAGCTCCAAAACTGTATTACAAACCGGTATCTCACCCCAAATTCAAGAAGATCGAGTCGATCAATTTTCTTCGTGAACCGTAATTATTTTTGCTCGAAACACCTAAAAATTGCAGCCATAGTTAAACAATCCTTATTGTCAGTTGAAAATTATTTCTCGATCCCAGCTGACACTGGAGTTTAGTGTTCTGGTGCAAAAGAAATAAATGTGAATTGGGTTTAAGAGTCCAAATTAATCTGAGGTTGAAAGAGAGGTTTCATTTTAATTAGTTTTATTTTAAACTAGGAGTGCAGGATGTACTCAAAACAAATGTATATATTGTCAACACAAAAAAAAAGGACAAACAAGGTATGTGGAAAAAAAAAAACATTAATAGAAGTCCAAAAAGACAAGACACAAATAGTAAATCAAAACTGGGAATGGGTTGACAAACAGGAGACCAAAGAGCGCTTCCAGGAAAATCAAAACGAGCAATACCACGACAAAGACAGAAAGAAATCACAGAACTAAAGACAAGCAAACTGACGAGAAAACGAGGAACACCTGGACAAGACACAAATGTTTGGAGGGATCTGATTGGTTTACACAAGGGACCGAAGGGACGTCGGGCTGACAAGAACAGGTGGAAACAAAACCTAGCGAGCAAGACATGAAAAAGGAAGACAAAGAAACAAGACAAAACATGAAACAAAACTAAATGTAATCTAAACAGTAAAAACATCATTGGCATGACTCCTGCTTGTGACTTACTCCAAGTGAGCCCGAGATTATTCAGAAGCTATAAAATAGCATTGCTGAACAGATGTTATGTGGCAATAATTTTTTTCATTTCAAAAATGTAAAAGATCTATTCTCCCCATGACCTCTCATTTTTCCTGGACATCCTTGTCATGGTAAAGCACAGCTATGCCGTTTGGAACTTCCTTTTTAAAGCCGTAAAATCAGCCCGCGAAAACCATCCCATGTTTGATACTACAGATACCCACAATGAATCATTTGAGTATACTCCTCAAGAATACGCAAAATATGCTGGGTGTCAATTAAAACTCATTCACTACCAGCCAATTCTGGACCAAGTCTGAAAAGACGTTTAAAAACGTCTTTGGGAGTGAATGAGTTAAGCGCGTTGGGTCGCTACAATCTTGGGTATGTTTGCATAAGAAATCAAGTTTGAGCCTGTATTTGTGCATGCAAACACTCGGTAAATCAGGCCCTTAGTGTGTCATTTCCTGTGCGAAAGCAAAGGACTGGCGACACTCTGTCCCCTCAATCCCTACCAGCCAACCCCCACTCTCTGGCAGGCAAAGACAGAGGGTGTTGATGCCTGCACCTGCAGGGTCGCCAGAATGCCAGGCTCCCTTTGGACGTAGGAAGCTCTTTTTCAATCCAATTCCTGCTGTGAACTCAGCCACAGCAGAGCCCATCTTCCTCGAGCTCGCCTCCCATGGCAATAAGATCGCTTCACCCCCTGTGCTCACAGCAGAAGGCAAGAGGGCAGAGTGAAGGCAAAACTCGGCAGGTCACTACCAGACGGAAATGATCCTCTGTGTGCCAGCACTGAGATGGCAAGAGGCTATACTAAGCGTGAGGGAAGTCTGTGGCCACTCATGTGGCTCCTCCTTTTAATTCTTACCATTTGTCAATATGATGAACAGGCCCGGCTCCAGGACTTTTTCTCTCCCGGTGCTGAAGTGGGGCTTGACATAGTGGGACTCAGAAAATATTTTATAGATATATTTTATAATATCAAATAAAATGCTGGAGGGGCTTAAGTGGGGCCACACACATTTCTGATGGGGCTATAGCTCGCCTCCTAGTCTGAGTGTAGCACCATCCCTTATGATGAAACTGTGTGGGCACATATCAAATGAGAGAGCAAACCCAAAGATTCCTCACAATGAGATTGCATAAGTAGGGCATCCGGGAAAGAGGCTATTCATGGATAGCTGTCACTCACCTTTCAGCATGAAGAATACTTCCTGACCTGCTGGAATAATCAGAATGCAGATGTGGACACTCTGTAGAATTCCAAATGGGACGGAGAAAGAGGACATTTAAGTCAGTGGGAAAAGGTCAAGTGTATGCAGATTTTTTTTTTTTTTTTTTACCCTTTCTGTCAATTCTGCATGGGAGTCAGAAGGGAACATGAATATGGGCCGCTGCAGCCGGTATAGAATGAAGTGTTGACTATAGGGTAGAACACTGCAATGTGCAGACCTGAGAGGCTATGCTAATGTTAGCATGAATGTTTATTTGTTGTCATTTCAAGATATGTCCACTAAAATGTTACAATAGGTAAATGATGACAAATTTACACAACCGAGAAGTTGTCTTCAAACCTCGTCTAGAATTAGTATCTGCTTTTGCCAACGGAAAAGTGTGAATAGTAAGCAGAGCCGAGTTGAGCCAAGTCGCGTGTCAGGCTCAGAGTTGCTATTTCAGCAGCTATTGTAACTGCTTATTAATATTCAACTGGAACGGCTGACATCACAGCACACCACACAACATACTGAATTTTTTTATCAGCTTTCCAACTTCTCTGTAGTGGCCTCTTATACCAAATTAGAAACACACAGGACGCGGGAGGACATTGTGTCAATTAATTCCCCACACTTAACTCAAAGCAAAGCAACCATCTACCATCTCCGGCGTCATTGCCTGCAGAGGAGCGGGCTTATTAGGAAGTTCCCCAGGTGAACCTCCATGCTGTGTCCCGAGGCCGTGTGATTGTCTCTGTCCATCAATCTAGAGGAAGTTTGAACCTGGCTTGACATGGCATGAACTGCGGATATCAGGCCTTCTGGGAACGTTTCATCTACACCTGGCTGATTGGCACGCCAGGCCTCGCGGCTGGTGTCGCAGGAGGTTACTGCTGCATGTGCGCTCCATCTCCCCTCCTCTCTGTCTGTTTGTGTGTGTGTGTGTGTGTGTGTGTGTGTGTGTGTGTGTGTGTGTGTGTGTGTGTGTGTGTGTGTGTGTTTTTAAGGGCACATTTGGAAAAACAAATCTGGACTTTAATAGCACTTGATTAAATGGATTTAACTAGGATTAAACTGTTCTTTCCAATTTGATTTCACCGGACTCACACACACAGCTGAAAAAGCCGTTACCCAAATAAAGGTTAGATAACTGACTGAGGCGCTAATTTTTAAGGTATTTAAAATAATAGCCCTCTCCCCCAAACCTGGAGGGGTACACGGCTTTGACCACTAATCAGGACATAATTAAACAAGCAATTGGAAACCGGGACAAAATCATATTTTAGGAAATAGCCACATCGTCATCTAGCTGTCATGAAAGATTGTGAAGCCATTCTTTTTTCTGGAGATGACATGTAGCAGAGTAATTGGTGTCTGGGCCAGAGAGGGGGCAGGTGGTTTGGGGGGAGCGAGGGGGGCTATGTCAGTGTTACTCATCACTGGAGTGGAGACCTTCCATTTCCCTCTCGTCTTATGCTCGCCTCTACTCCTCTTGGACCTTCAGAGCCACGGCGCGGGGCTGTGATGACGGAAAAGTAACGATGGGGAGGGTTGCCTCTGGTGGAGGGTGTCTGGGGTCAGTTGCTTCTATTCACCCCTCTCCCCCTGTGTGGCCTCTCTCTCTCTCTTTCTCTCATCTGGACACCCACCCTCTGGGGCACAACATGATGAGAGGCACTGGCTCCACGGCCGTCTCTGCCTTTCATGTCTCCATCTAGACCAGGGGTGGAGAGACGCGGAGGCGAGGACGAGAGTTACAAATGTCACCCATAAGGAGGATTTAATTAAAAATGACAGCGGTTGGCGCGGGAGAGTGCAGCCACATATGCGTGGAATTTGGACGCAGTGAAAGTCAGTGCCTATGATTTATAATTCAAGTAATGCTCTGCACTGCCTTTTAATTCTATGGCCAAAGGAAGAAAAAAAAAATATCAAAAGGCCGCCCCTAGGAAGTTAATCCAATATGATATTTTTAAGGGCAGGCGGTCAATGGCTTTCTGAAAAGACGGCTTCTCGGAGCTCTCTCGCCACCTCCCTCGCTGAGGCTGCTGCCTGCTGTCTCCGCCCTGCACGCCGCTCTTGCGCGCCTCGCCCCCAGCCCCCCTCGAGCCCGGGCTGTGATAATGGAAACATCCTACTCTCCGCCTCCCGTTTCTCCCGCTAAGCTCTGCGCGCTTGGGGGAAATTGATTGTCTGGCGAGCTGATCTGAACGCTTCCAGCTGATGGCAGAGCCAGTTAACTCCTTTTTTATTGAGGGTATGAGGGATTTTTAATGGGAGTCGCATCAATGAACTGTGCAGTCACTCGGCATCTGCATGCAGGGTCTTTTTGTGTGTCGCTGACCCTCTCATTCCAGCACTGTCTCATACACACACAGATACACACACACACGCACACCCGTCATACATTTTAAACAAAGGGCAAACGAAGCAAATGACACATTTCACCTGTTTCATTGCCAGGTAATCCACCTCCTGTATGTTCACTCACTGTCTGTGAGGTGGGAACACTGGGATGGGAGCCTCCCATTGAGAGGCTGGGTCACCTGACCAACACCTGCTCGCACTCAATGGGACTAAGACAAAAAAAATAAATAAAATCAACGTGCTGAGTGTAGGCCATGTCCATTGTCTAAATCTCTGTGCAACTTGCTTTCTTCTATATCTACCTCACATTGCAAAATTTTTAAGCAACTTGACAATGAACCTCAAGACAAGTTTATGAGATGGTAATTGAATGTCTGGCTTTAAAGCAGCTCGAGAGAGACACTGAGAGGGATGCCAGAAAGAGAAGTGGAGGAAACTGAAGACTTTTCTATGACAAAGTACTTTCTTGATCTGAGTTCTGACTCCTATAGAAGGAAGTCGGTTAATCCTGCAAAATGGGGAAGGAATGGATGAAGATGAAGTTTTGAGGGTCTGCTTTATATTCTGCTTGCTTTCTTTCCATCATTCCATTTTATAATTCTAGTTTGTGCAAATTTCTCACCTTTGGTCCACAAGGTTCATACATCCTTTCTATGGTTAAAGACCAAGCACTTTCTTCTAAGATCAAGATTCTATAAGCTATTTGTACTACAAAACATTCATCCATCAAAATTTTTGTCCCGCTCATCCTCATGCGGTCATGGGTGAGAAGTGGGTACAACGAGGGCTGTCAATCACTGGCTACAACTTCAGAACTGTGAGGCTGAGAACTGTGTGGTTTCATTATCATTATATCATTTGGACAACTGCATCAAGCAGCATCAAGGAATCCTGGCCCTCTCCACTTGGGCTCCCTCCCCTGCAACCTGACCCCAGACGTCTAGTGAAAAAGCAATTTCTTATGAAAGAAGCAGATAATTCAAGCACATTAAAGCACTTCATCCAAAATGCATTACTTTTTAATAAAACGGTGCAATACATCTTTATTTATATCGCGCTTTCACAACAATCCTTCATTGCAAAGCCAATCAGTGTAATGACCTAAGTAAATCCCCATGGAAGAAGATTACAAAAGAAAATGATAATTTCATTCACATGCTTTTAAAAGCCACACATATTGTCCCACTTTTGCAGAAACACGCAAATGTTGTTCCTCAGATGCCTCTCCTCTCTATTAATCAGTTTGGAATGGCTTATATGGCTGCCTCGCAAAACACAACAACTCCTACGTTGTCATTATCGAGGCAGACGTTGATTTCTTTATTTGATCCCAAAATTACCACAGTTAAAACTGACATCAAAAGCTTCAGCTCAAATCAAGATCCAATCCATCGACTGGATGTCTGATTGCTCCAGCTGCAAACTGGTTACAACCAGTTTAGCAACTCCGCATCAACTCATCTTTGTCCCTTTTGCACCATTTTGTGAGTGGACACAGGGTGGTGCTGCGGGAGCCAGCGCAGCAGCTGTCATGCTTTACAGGCGGCCCCAACCAGACACTGTAAATGTTTACAGACCCCTCAGGGTCACGCAGGGCCATGAGGCACGTTAAAACGGTGTCTGCTCAGCCCTGTTGACACGACCGCACAATCAGCATGGCTAAACAGTCCCACTCACAATGATGGGCCAAACAACACAACAATCTGGCCTGTAAAGTGCACATTTGCTCGTCCAACTGTTTGGAATTCCTCAGAGAAGCGAGGGATCGTGGTGACACAAACAGCAGAAACCGGAAAGTCTATTTTACGGTCACTTATTTACAGTCAGGGTTAGCGGTCTGCTTCCATTGTCGGCCCTGACTGATTAACTGAGGGTTATGTGGACATGGTGTACACATTCTGACCCGATCCTCCGAATTCAACAAGATCAATTCCCGGCAGCCCAAATCGCCAATGTTTTTTTGTGAACTCACATTTGCGTCCCAGGGCTTGCGGTGGCTCCAGGCTCTTGCTGGCACACGCCGGGTGCTGGGGTGGAGGGTTCTGCCTCCTCTGCAGACAGGCCAGCATGGCGAGGTGGGCACAGTACGACAGCCGGGGGAGTTCTGCGGCCAACCTGGAGCGCAAAAATACAACGTTGAGTGAAATCGGCAGAAGGATTTGAGGTCAAAGCTTGCATCCGCTATCCTGGTGGAACGGGGCTAAGTCACTAAATGAGGCTGTGTTTCTCACCCAGTATGCATTTGGGAGAGCTTGTCTACATTCAGAGGGTTCCGTGCTGCATGTGTTGACTGATAAACACACACCTGCGCTGGGGGCCGCTCGGCCGACCCTGGCTCAGTGCACAGCGTTGCACCACACAGCTAGTCAAGCATATCTCCTGCCTATGAAACCCCGCTCACAACAAACACACAAGTAGCAGCACTTTAGCACATTCCTCTCAGTGCAGTGTGCACGTGTTGATTGATGGTGTTATCTATGGACAGGTGGGGGGGGGGGCAGCAGTCTGACTGCTAAGCTTAGCATGCAGCAGCACTGGGGGGTGGGGGGGCTGTCACGGAGGGCTTTGTGGAACCAACTGGTGTTTGCATGGATATGGAGCCGTGTTCTGTACAGTGCAGTTGTGTGTGTTCATGAGCAAATGCAATGGCGGGAGTGGGGGAGACTGCAGACCGTACATCATGGCCGGTGACGGCACTAATCAATCTCCCTGCAGGCCATAAATCTGTAGCCCTGCTCTCTCTTTTCCTTTACAATAACCTCCACTCAGGAAAAGTGAAGCAGTGGCTGCTAGTTTCCACCGAAAAAGCCCACAACGGAAGACATAGATTCACTATATGGACGAATGAATTGGGATACCCAGAGTTTCCAAAGAAAGAGAAAATGAAAGGTGTGCCCCCTCTTTGCGGCCTCGAGTCTTCTGGAAAGATTTTATTCAAGATTTTGGAATGTGTCATTGTGTTTTTTTTTTGTTTTTTTTTTTTAATCATTTGTCATTAGGGGAGTCTTCAAAATAAAAATCATTTGTGATGTCTCGTTTACAATCTAGTTCATTCCACCCAAAGGTCTTTGAGGTCAAGTTTTTCCGCACCAAAATTCATCCAAGCGATCCATTATGGACCTTGCTTTCCGCACTGGAGCATCTGAATTATATCAACAAAGTCAGAAGCAAACAATTGTCCAAAATGTGGTGGGAAGAAGGAAAATTAAGATTCAGCGCGAACTAAAAGGCCTAGCCTGGCCATCGATTAATTAATTAATCAGGACTCACCCCTTTCGGTTGTACTATAAAAAGTAACTGCTCGCTCAACAAAAGCTCAATAGTCGAGCAAGATAGAGAGCATCATTCATCAGTCACGGTTTCACAATAGTGACTGATTACAAATTGTCTAGTTGGATTATGTAGCAGACGAGGACAGTTAAAATAAAACCTCCAAGGTCCACAAAGTGTTCTTATATGATAAGAATTGATATTCCCTCACTCAGCGGAAATTTTTTGGTTTCCAGGGAACAGACACTCACACTGTAGAACATTGGCAAAGTCCACTCACAGCTCGCATGCATGCTGTGCCTGTAAAAAGAATTGTGGCCTTCATATTAACTCTGTCAGTCTTATGTCCAAACCGCATCGCTATGAATCACTATCTTCCCAACCTCCTTTCATATTAAAACAAAGAACAGGAGCAAATATTTCATCTCGGCTGTCAGCGGCAGCGTCAGGCATATTATTGAAAAATGATTTCTCGTGCACCTCTCTGAAGCTTGTGTCCTGTTATTCATTTTGCCAGCGAAGTCACCTTAAGCCACCTGACATTGGCCTATTTAGTTTTATAGATGATAATTTCACACAAAAAGAAAGCAATTGCAATGATTACCTCATGAATTAAAGACTATCCACATAACACGTGCTCCTGTTCTCTTATTAAAATAAATTCTGAATCATATGAGCTGTTGATAAATACAAATAGCAGCGACGTGCTTCAAAACAGATCAGCGTTGTTTAGGAACAAAAAAGGGACTACAAAAAAGGGAAATAAACATGAGGAGCAGGAGCTGCCACTGTGTAAAAATCATAGACTTGAGTACAGCGTTTGTTTCCACTCTGTTTTTTGCTTTCTCACACACACACACACACACACACACACACACACACACACACACACACACACACACACACACACACACACACGCGCACACATTGCTGATGGAAGAGAGAAGCCACTCTATTGCTAGCCAGGTGCTTGTGCAAAAAAAAAAAAAAGGTCGTGCACGGTGTCATTTCCTTCGGCACACAGGCGGGCCTGGCCCAAACACACTGGCACTTTGAGTTCATTACTGGCTGTTCACATAATCCTTTTCCGTGGGACCTCTCTTCCATGCTCACTAATGTCACCAGCAGCCCATCCTCACAGACCATTTGTTAAAAGACAAGTTGCCCGAGAAGAAAGGTGCATGCGGTGTAGATTGAGACTAAAAGCTAGCTGGTGGTGGCGGTGGTATGGGGGAGGGGGTACATCCACCGTTTTCACTGTCTGAAATGAAAGACAATCGCATAACTGCGCCCCATTTTTCTCCATTTGCCGCTCACCAAATGCATTTTGAGGCATTATGCTTTGCTGAAAAAGACCCACTTTTTTTCAATTCAATTTCAAGAACCAATTTTCTCCCATTATTGCCCTCAAGAGCGAAGCAGAAGAAGCAAGTCTTTGGCTTGTTTGTCATGCCCTCGTCTCTTTGCCTCATCTCTTCCTTTTAGGTATTGTGCTGCTTAGCAGATGTCGATCAGTGGCAGGAAATGATGTTCCAAGCGAAACACTCTGACCCATCATCACAGCTGTTCTATAATAGCCCGTCATGCTTGGATCAATCCCCTTGAATATGCTGAAGAATGTGAGCCAGTCGGCGCATTCAAACCACCTGCACTTGACTTACTCATCAAATCCACTCACAACTCTCCTATTACACCAGCACGGCCGTATCTCTAAAGCCAGGGCGTCTATCGTTCTGATAACACCGCTGCTGGGTTTGCAGCGGGGGCGGGAAGGATCAGTCCCATGAGATGAGGGAATAAGCCAGAATCAAGAGCCAGTGGGCTCGGCGAAGGGCTATTTCTTCGTTAAAAGGTTCTTAAACGGCAGAGGAGATCAGAGAAGATGGCTCCACGCAGCCAAAGCTGTCTGTCGAGATAAGCATCCTGCAAAGTGGAGGAAGCAGCTGGGTGCTCGTGGGTGAAACAACGGAGTGCTTATTTTTGTGTGCGTACATTTTTAGGTGGACGTGCTCATGTGAAAAGCTCGTGATCGGGCCAGTGTATGAGGCGTAATGTAAAATGTGTCTAATGTCCTGTTCCATCTTATTTCTTCTGTTGGGGCCAATGTAAAGGTTGCTAATTATAGGCTCGAAATAAGAGTCGACAAAGAATCTGTCAATGTCCGACTGTCAATTTAGAAATGCTTGCATGGGTATCGGTGACCACAAACTATACCACAACGAAAGGAATGTTAAGGTGCCTTTCAGAGCACAAAAGGACACTGTACAAGAAAGAAAAAAAAAAACCAAGATCAAGAAAAGTCAACCTTAAATCAAATCAACACTAGGAAGAGTATCCAGTTCTGAAAAGATATGTTTTGAGTTTGGTTTAACGATTCACTCAGATTTCACCAACACTGTGTGGTCGGCTCAAATGAAGCTGCTGAGTGTGTTTTGAATAATATTAAATCGACAAGGTGAAAAAAACATGACAGCATTGCTCATACTCAACATTCTTTGTCTCCAAGTGTCAGCGCCAATATTCTTTGGCGTTCCCTGGGAAGGTCCGCATCATTCCTGGATTACTCCCAGGTTTTCAGAACGGGACCACTTGTGGACCAGCAGAGCTGCCGGAGCTCCTCCGGGGTGGGTGCGGCTTGAGCCTCATTGAATGGTGACCCTGCCGTCTCACGGTGGGACGCCCCATGCAGTGCTTTTAACAAGCCGCTGTGTCTCTTCTCTTAATAAGCCCAAACAAGTTAATCCAATCGACACACTCTAACCCTTTCCTTTTCTTTAACAAGGCACTGCACTACCCCCGTAATCCCTCACCCGCCCCCTCTTGTCCGTCACCATACTGTCACACGAATACAGAGAGAGAGAAAGGTTCCATTAGCAGAGGCAGGCAGTAAAACCTTCAGCTCGTTGTATATTCAAAATGCACACACTAACGCTCATACGTGCCCGCGCGAGGGCCCGTCCATTTGGACTTGCCATTCAATGAGCGGGGTTGCGCTTGCTGACCCCGTTCCACTCACACAAACAACAAAACAACACACAGACAAAATTTGCAAGGGGACATTGGCCGACAGGCACGCACTCCGAGACATAAAAAAGGGCATTGTTAGCGAACCCTCCCAGCTCCACAAACACAAGCCACTGATTCCCTAACAATACAAGCCCCTGGATGCACTCACCCACCAGCTCTCTGCACAGCTTCACAGCAGCACAATAAATAACCTGCACAACAAAAGGCCATTGTGCGTAAAAAGCCCACAGTTTAGGCATCATTGCCGTGATATACAGCGCAGGAATAACATAATGACAGCCGAGTCTTACGCACGCGAGGCCGCGCGTTGCTGTTATTCAGGCTTATAGCGTCTTGTATTCCACGCCGACATATTTATAAGAGTGGATGAAGGGCATCTTGGCACAGCCGCTCAGCTGCAAGGGCTCCATATACCAGTCAGCTTCGATAGCTTCATCCGCAGGATGAAGGGTGAGGAATGTCTGGCCGTCCAATAGCAGCGGGCCGCCTGTCATCTCTGATCAAAATACGCCTGTCTAGACTAATGTCAACCCTGTAATGGCAATGAAGACTAATTGACTGCACAGCCAACTGCTGCATCTTTGAGCCGGGCTTGATTTCATTCATGGTAAATGGGAGGCGCAAAAGGCACCCATGTGGCAAGCACAATCACAATGCAGATGCCGCGCGGAGGCTGAAGCTTGACGGAGGTCAACAGATGACTGTTGACGTGCATCAGGAACACTGAGAATCCTCTGTGAAAATAAACTCTGCATTCTAACGGATATTTGACGGATTCAAATCAATGCAACATCCATTTGAAACATAATGACAGTCCTTTCCCGCTAACAGCTTTGCATGGAAACTAAACGACCACAGTGAAAAGCATTATACAAATTTAAAAGTGCTTGCAACATGAACAAGAACTTTTAAGGCTCTATGTCATAAGTAAAAATCGAGCACTAGCACCATTGTGTTCCTTCATCACGACAGAGCCTATTTCAAACATTCCACCATTTGTTATTACATTTTGTTTGTTTGTTTGGAGATCAATTTGTAAAAATCCAATCAACAAATATAAAAACAAACAAGAATTTAGTACAAGTGTGCACTATACTTTCTGTAAAAAAAAAATTAAAAAAAAGGAAACAAAGTTTGCTCAAGGGAATAAAACCAATTTATCAGTGCAAGCTTTACTTAGTATTTAATCATCTCCAAACACTCATTCTATATATTTACGAGAAAACTGAGAAGGACTGAGAACTCGTAAACAATGTTTAAGATGGATGGTAAACAAGCAAAAAGAAAAGGAAAATACAATGTCTACCCAAGACATGTATCCTGTGCAGTAATGACTGCATGTCCTTGCGGTCCCCTGCTGGGAGACTCCCTGCCTCTGCCTCGTGCAACCAAAAGTGCTCTTAGAACATGACAGAGCCTCTTGTGCTCCCGCTGATACCAGCCCGAGACTTTGAGCAATGCGAGTGTGGCTTAAAGTTGTCAAATAAAACCGCGGGGGGAAAAGTCTTCTTCTGTCGTTGACGTGGTCGTATTGTTTTGCGGCGACGTTGCCTGTCATCTAACCGCACTTCCACGCACATATCTTGCGAAAGTTGAGCAGAGGAGCTGCTCACGCTAAACTGTTGATCACAGGTGCAGTCAGAAACAGCCGCTCTGGCGTGCTGCATGTTCAATATCTGCATGGACGTAAATCCTTACCCGTTCTGCCAAAAATGTGAAAAATGCGTTGCACTTTCTTGGCTCTCGCGTTGGGATTTATATTTTCCCCATAAGCCTGAATTACACACCATTTGTAAAGCATTGTTGATCGAGCAAAAATGTCTTATTCCAATGTGGCACAGTCTTTTATTGTGCCAGACAGGCCCATTCACAGCTTAACACAGCAACAATAAAACAAGGGATCTTTTTTTTTTTTCCTCCCCCCCTTCACCCATCATCCTACGGCTCGCTTGAATATTCAAACAGTTCCCATTGTCTTTCTGTGTTTTGTTCATTGTTTGTTGTGCTGTCATTTCTCTCTCTGGCTCGTGAACTTCAAAAGAAAGGCTTATGTCAGTTTATGATGAAATGGAGGGAGCGGGCGTGAGGGATGAATAAAAAGAAAAGGAAAACCTTCCATCAGAATGGCCCTGCCTCGGAGTGCGTGCTTATTAATGGCCGTTCAATAAATCAATGACATATAATTAAATTCAAACAGTGTGATTCCTTCCTTCGGCTGCTCGCAGGCTGACTGCACACGTTGCTCGCCGCCGTGCCTAAGGTGACCCCAATTCCCGCGGTCCTTTCACTGGAGGGTGTCACAGATCCAATACTCAGTCATGCATAACATTAGTGCGCCGCCAAGCCCACGAGGCAATCAAATAGCACACCGGCAAAATGTTGACACTGATCCCAGTTGATATATTTGAAGTGTGACAAAGGCGTTTTTGCTCTGCTGGATATTAGCGGAGTACACAAGCGAGGATGACACGACTGCTCACAACTTCCTACAGAATGTGAGGAAGGAAGCGAGGATTGAATTCAGCAGCCTTTCTCGTTCTAGTTGGGGCCGTCCAGCTGTTGTCGTTGCTTCCCCTCCGCCCAGTCCAAGATGGACCAGAGCGGGCAAGACAGGATCTACTTGGATGGAGTGAGACGAGGCAGCGTGGTAATCACCTGCTGGATCAAAGCCCAGATGGCACAATCACGAGCATGATTTCTATGCAGAGGCAATTCAAGAAGTCAAAACTTCAGACTTGTCTCCATCAGCGATTTAAATAAATACCCGACCATTCCAGCCCACTTTTCCTGACCCTGTGATTGGAGTACCAACTACCACAGTAGTTTGACTTGGAAACCCAGCAGTTCAGTGATTGGTTCAAAGACAATCATCATTTTGGTGTGACGAGTGGGAACGGAATGGGAAAGACATCCCATGCAACGTTTTAAGCACCTGAAAGGCTGAATGTCCTCCCGTTGATCCGACTTCTTCATTGGTGTCGTATGAATACAATTCCAAAAAGCATTAAGTTATCTAGTGGCGGATGGCAACATCTGATAATAGTTAGACATAAAAAAAAAAATAATAAAAAAAAACATTTAAAAAAAGTACAAAAAGAGTACACAACTTGTCAACAAAAAACAAAATGGCGTACAGTGCTGCGTATCAACAATATCCATCAACAAGTGACACAAGCTCCCTTCATTATTTCCGCCCACATTGTACAACATGTTTTTTAAATGTTGCCTTTTGCTTTTTTTTTTTTTTTTTTTTACGTTCAACTCTTAAATACCAATGACATAATCTGCCGTCGATCATTACATAGCATGAGTATCTTGCGCCGTTCTATCTCCATACTGAACTGAAATGGGACACGGCATGGTGGAATTATATGTAGTTGACACAACAATTGCCATTCTGCCTTACACACACACACACACACACACACACACACACACACACACACACACACACACACACACACACACACACACACACACACACACCACTATAGCAGCAGCAACTCGGTAATGGGGAAATATAATACCAAAGTGTAACATTTGGTGAAAATACGGCTCGAGGATCCAATAGAGCCCAGTCTTTCATCTTACTGGAAGTGCACTGACTTGAAGCATTGATCTCTTGTATTTCCAGGCAAGGTCTTGATACCGCTGAAGTGGTTCTGTTATAATGATCTCAACTAATGGTTGATTCACTTGACAAAGGCACCCTGATAAGGGCTGCATGTTGTCAGTTTGACCAGCAACAGGCAGTAGCAAAAGGTCATCACCGAGACAGCAGCACATGCGCCCGCTCAAGGAGTCGTGATCCATTTTGTCGTCATACGTTTGGACTCGCGTTCTGTTTTGGGTTCTACTTCAAGGAGAAAGCAGCTGGCATTGAGCGTTACTCTTGTGCTGCCATGACTTAAAATGATCAGACATTGCCAGAGACACTCATTTGAAGTTTCCAGCAGGATACACAGAAGATAAACCCTGATATATTTTAGTTGGAGTGAGCGTGCAACTGTCACCGAGATCAGGTGCAAAGCCTGTTAGCGTTTCTCTGAGCTCCACATGAAGGAACTTGGTCAAAGTCATTTAGTTTATTGATGTTTCCAGCAGAGATTTTTTTTCATGGTAGTCAAGCTTCCAAACACATCAAACATCTCAGGGGAAAAAAAAAAAAAAAAGACATCCCTCTTCTCGCACGCTCCCAGGCAGATGAGCTCCTTCAGTGCTACGTGCTCCTGCATCAGTTCCTGAGTTTGTCCTTCACAAGAGACAGGTAACACTGCCAAGACCCGGTAATTAGTGCAGATGGAGACGGGAATACTTGCTTTGCTTCCCTGCAAAGATGCCATGGGAGGCAATCTATAAATTCCTGCATATTAATGCAATTTAAACCCACTCCAGACACCTTGCTGGAGGCAGGTGATTAAAAAAAAAAAAAAAAGGGAAGTCAAACTACTTGGCACACAGCTGCTGATACGACGTGAGCTCTATCGCAGCAACTTCTTGACCAAACCTCACTTTCGCCCAACACACACACACACGAAGTAACTTGATCATCGTTCTCCCTATTCCAGAACACGCTCTCAAAATCCCGACCTTAGGCTTTTCGACTCCGTCCCTATCAATAATTAAGCGGTAATCTAAAAACCTATTTTAGCTGGATCATCTTTTTTTCACCATTGTCCCTGCTCCTCCATCCATTTCCCCCCTTCCGTTCTCTAAGATCTAGTTAGAGATGCCATTAGCATGAGAAAGAAGGCTGGTAATTGTCTTTACCCTGCTGAGTGATCCCTGGATAGAGGATTAGGCCGAGAGAAGGCCCGATTTCAACTGGGAGCACAGATGCTGCCCACAACCACCCACTCCAGATTAGATTAGACTGCAGAGGGATGAAGCCCAACGGTACCTTCAAGCAACATGAAAGATAAAGCGCGGACGGGAGGTTAAAACCAATAAACCTTTCTTCGCGTGCGTGTGCGCACCTGCTTTTCTAATTTCAAACGGGTTAGAGATTAATTTTGAGGAATGCTACTCTTCTCCTGAAAAAAGAAGACTGCAGGAAATGATCTGAGAATGTCCCCCCTCCTCTTTCTGTCTCCCTGACACTCACAGAGTACAGTATTTAGTGCTGCATCTCCCTAAATCATTCCCCCGGGCCACCCTGCCCGTCACTAATCTGCCCGCCACCACCCGTTTCAAAAGGAGGTGTCACATTTCTGGCACTCTTCTCCAGGAAAAGCGCTTCAAACACCAGAGCCTCTCCTCTTGACCTTTCCACGGAGATGATCGATTAAGCCCATTGGATTTATTCCATCAACAGGCAGCCATCACATCAAAAAGGCAAGGAATTTACCTCAGAGGCAGACCTAAAATCCATATAAGCTTCGTGAGGGTTCCACTTTATATTGGCTTTGGCAATCCACTTCTCACAGAGCATTAATAAGCACTTTTTCTTTCCAGGGGTTGTTTGTTATCTGAATGACTGCAGCTCTTTAATTACCCAAGCAAATGACAACGGCAAGAGAGAGGCGTTCTTTTGCAATCTGTCGTCCTTTGAAGCTGTGATGGAAGGAAAACTGTTGAAGCAAGCATTTCTGCCAGAAAATGACTGGCAACTTGAAATCAACACAATGACAATGGCAATCGGGCAAACCTCTGCCAAGGTTTCATCGTACAAACTGAAGAGAGCATTTGAATTTCTTTGTGGGACCGACGTATAACAGGAGAGGGGCAGTTTCTGCAATCAGTAGCGCGGCCTCTGACAAGAGCAAACATGTCCAAGTGGAACAAATGCAAATGGCTGGAATGCAATATAAAATCTTGTGCCATTAAAACTAAAGATTCAGTTTCTTCTGCAAGATGACACCATTTTGAATTATAATTATTGTTACATTTTTTGTTTTTTTTTCACGGTGAATGAAATCCAGTGATAGGATGAAGCAGACAGGACTTGCATTTTGGACCCGTTCGAATGGCTCCATTGTACATTTTCAACACAAACAACAAAAGAGAAAATGCATTCCGATATTCACATTCACACAGCCAGATTTCGAAGAGTTGTTTCTCAGAACAAGCACCGCTCCACCGCACAGTTTCATGGAAATTTGCCTTTCTGCTTACTAAGAAACAAAGCAATAGATGCTGGTTAAAATAATAACCCAGACTTTCAGGGCACATGCAGGCAGGGCACTCTGCTCTCTAGGCGTCCGCGAAGTGAACTATGGGCAAAAGCACAAGAGTGTAGCAAGAGTAAAAAGCTCTGTTGCACTCTTTGCCTGTGAGTCATTAAGATACAAAACCGCCGACTTCCACTTTTCATGCCTCATCACCTTTACATGCTTTTTGGAACAGCAACAAAGGCAGCCAATCAAAAGAACAGCAAACACAAAGAGGATCTCAACTCAGACACGTTACACGCCACGTCGAATCCCATCTGAATGTTACTGTAAAGGGGCAACCAAATACAGCATGAAACCGGTTTCAATTGTTCCCTCTGAGGAGCCCTGATGCATGAGCCTTCTCTCGCTCATGATCACAGCAGCCAGTTAGCCGCTTTATGCTAATCACAACCCATTAGAATAATGAGGAAATGCCACCGATCCCACTTGCTCATTCCGCCTGCATCCTTGACTGGCGATTCTCTGATAGACACAAATTCCTTCTCCCATCTATAAAGCTCTTCTCATGAATTTTTAATAGAATCTATTACTTTAGGATTAAATTATAAAAGAACGTCCTGTTTAAATTTTTAATAGTTTGCATAATTGGTATCAGGGTCTAAATGTGAGCCCCAGAAAATAGCCAGTTTGTACAGGAAAAGTGGAGGCAAGTAAGTCGCCGCACGAACTGATAGTTGCAGGTGAAAGGTGGGCTATTAGGTTCACTTTGTCGGAGAGTGGGGTGATGAGGGGCTCAGCGCCGAGCATGAAAGCCACATAAAGGTGAGGACGACTTGCACCAGACGTAGGAGACAGAAAGCAGATGCAGCGGAGGCAGCGCAGCCCACGTGTCAAGTCCACAGCAATCTTAGCGCTGCTAAGTTAGCGAGTATCGGGCCACTTTACTCATCCATCTGAAGCGGAAATATATTTCTCCTCTCGGAACCCGGATCCAGGCAGATTAGCCGTGAGTTAAATGTCATATTTCATTGGATTTTCCAGTAACAGACAGCGCATACATGAGGGCAAATGTGGCATCGCCTCTAAACTATGCCGCCCTTAGAAATCTACGCACGTCACCATCCCCCAAATTAGCACCGCAGGGACACCCTCCTCACCACCCCCGCCTGCTGGCGGCCGCGCTTTGGCATATCTGTAGCGGGGAAAATATTTCACACTGCATGAATTATTAAGTGCGGGGCCAGTGCTAAGCAGTGTGGAGATAGACCCGTTATTCACAGCTCTATTGGGACGGATGCATCGGAAAGCTGGGCCGCTCGCCTATCAGATCGTTTGTCACCAGCGATAGACAATTTACAATGAGAGAACTTTTCAATTTATTCATTCTGCTGTCGCCGCAGTTTTCTGCCTCCACTCATTCCGCTCCTCAAACAACGCCACCCCCCCCCACCTACTCCATTCCTTCAGCACTGTCTCGCCTAGTGAGGCGCTCCACACCTGAACCAACCACTTATCTCCGGCTGATACCGCAGCTCACTTTGTCTTTTTCTCCGCCTGAGGAGGAAAGGTGGAGCTGAAACGTATGTGCAAAAAGACATAAGCAGAGCAGTTTAATCATCTTAAGTGGAGGAAAGGTGTGGCGGGAACATGCTGTGACAGCCGAGGGATTCGGCGAGCCTGTGGCGACACGGTGGATGACTGCGGCTCCGTGATAAAAGAACAGGCAACAGAAGATGAGGGTATTTAGTTGGGCTTCTGCGGTGTCGAAAAAGCAGAAGGACCACCCCATTAGATGCAAAGTAAACAAAGAACCCAACTGAACACGAGTTGATGTATTTGCACTGTCAAAGGCACGAGAGAAAAGAAAAAGCATGTGAAAGCCTGGAAAAGACAAGCATGCATTAATTTGTTGGAATAATTGAATCAAATTGTGGTTTCAAATGCATCCCACACGTGGGGGTTTTCTTTTTGGTTGGTGGAAATTTGATTTAGTATGAAGTCAAGCTTCCCAATGCCGGCAAATAAAAAACTCCCACACGCAGTCAGACAGTGGACCTCAGCACAACTGTCTGGCAGACTGCTGCTTCAACATTAATTACTGAAGGTGAACCAGCTGTCACAGCAGCCACATATTTTGTTTTTATTCAAAGTGTAAAAAGGAGATGTGTGACGGAACAGGCAGGCCTGGGAAGTACTACGCGGTTCACGAGCTTAAGAAACAGCTAAACATGCAGTACAAGACAAGTGGCAAATGACGTGACCAGCTTTGTGGCTCTAAATACTCTCAGAGAGCATTTTGACCTGGAGCAGGAACAATGTTTCTTGTCTGCGATGCCATTCCGACGCAGACGGACCGCACAGAATAGGTCTTGATGTGAAAGGTAGAGATTTTAGATAAATGTCTTCACAGTCAAGGCCTTTGCCCTCTTCCTGATGCCACATTCTTACACTCAAAACACGGACCACCCCCTTCCGCATACACATCTATAAAAACAGCGACACGCATTGCCAACAATCCCACTGAGGGCAACATTTGTTTAGGGACAAGGTGACCCTGTTGCCTAGGGGCCTGTGAACAGGCACAATGAAGGCCTCTCATCCCGCACACACCCAGCCGGTTGTGTTTAAAGCGATGACGGGAGGGTGGAGCGGGTTTGAGCAAGAGAGAGCGCATGGTGACACCCTGCAAATGCGGTGTTAAAACCCCTTTCAGGAAGCCCCCCCTGATATAGCCCCTTTCATACCCTTGCACAGACGGAGCAAAATCCCTGGTTGTAACCCAGAGTCACGCAGTCAACAGATGGAGCGGCTATTGAGTGAAGGATTGTGCCGGCAGAGGCGGCGCCTCCTCATCCATCCCCGTTGGAAACAATGGGGCAGCAGGTCAAGAGTGCTTTCTCCAAGAGGAGGAGGTCAGAGGTCACAGCCACGCTTCCACACAGAGGAGCTATGCGAGGCTGCAGGGACACAGGCAATCTTTCTTGGATGGTGGGCAGAAGGGATAGGCTGGTGGCAGCATGCGCAGCTCTGTGGCTGCTTGCTTGAGCATACTGGGCGTGTGGGGTGTGCAGGGGGGCGGGGGGGGCAGGTGGGGAGCTATGGGCGGGGGGCGAGCTTGTGTGAGAAAGTGGGACAGTCATGTTTGTATTTAACCCACAAACAGACACCCCTGTACACATCCACGTGCAGAAGAGACACAGATGCACAATGAAGCCCTTTTAGGGGCAAGGAACCATTTTTGGCAAACGCAGTGGGTGTTCAAAATGGACCCTGCTGGCTTCTCTGTGAGAAAGTAGAAACAGGCAATTTCTTTCACTAATTTAGCAAACACCAAATAAAGATACAAATGAACTACTTATTCAGCGTAATTAATTATTGTCTTTGAATACCGTTTCTCCTGTTCATGGTCACACCGGGGGCGAGACCATGAAAACTTTGAGTGGGAATTAGTCTTGGGCTCCGCACTGGTTGCCAATCAATCACGATTTAAATTCACACCCGTGGTTCATGATTCCGAATGGGCACTGAATTGGAATTGTTCCCACACCAAGTGCACGAATGTCGCCGAAGCGAACCATAACATTAACAAGGCCAATAATAAAATGCATTAAAAATGTGTGTGTGTGTGGCGGTCGCTGATGGTGTAGTGGTACACTCGCCTGAGTTGTGTGCGGGCAGCATGGGATCGGTTCCCACTCAGTGACGGAGTGAATGTGGGTGTGAATGGTCGTGCATCTCTATATGTGCCTGCAACTGTCTGACGACCAGTTCAGGGTGTAGTCCACCTTTTACCCGCAGTCGGCTGGCATAGGCTCTCGATGTTGAAAATGGATGGATGGATGGAGGGGGGAAGGGGGGGGGGAAACACACAAAAGTGAAAACTAGATGGCACTCAATAGGGCTCAGGTCTCCAGGACATCTACTAAGCTTTGCCACGAGCGTAATGTACAGTATGTACTGCAATTGAAACTGAATCATAGTCAAATATTTATTTTAAAAAAATATTCCACTCCAATTCTGTCTATGGCAGTTAAGAGCTTTCAATATTGGCAAACAACTGCCAAACAAACGGTTTTCCACACAATCCATTGAGAAATGCATTAATTGTCTACTACTTGTCTTATTCTGGATCGTGGGTGAGCGGGAGCTTATCCCAGCAGACTTTGATCAAGAGGCAAGGTCCACCCTGACCTGGATGCCCGTCAATCACAGGCAGGGGTGCCTGTCCCTTTTGGCCCCACTGCCTGAATGCCAATTGACTCAAGTTCAACTATTTTGTGGGGCTCCTGTCAGTCATGTGCCCTGATCCTCATCATCTCTACCCATTATTACACTTGATCTCGGGGCACAATAGAGAATCTGCTTTTGGAAAGTGAGAAGCCAGAAGACTCCGACAAAATTCACACAGGCAAAGAGAACACGCGAACACCACGCAGACTAGGCCTGAGCTGAAATCTCAGGCCTAGACCTAAACCTAGAATCTCTCAACTGTAAGACAGAGAGGAGCTATCCACATGTGCTAACATGGATTTTTTTTTAACCAGGTTAACTTTTGCCCTATCTCACAACCCTCCCAAAGGTTTCACTGAAATCTGTACTTTTTCAGAATCCGAACGCCATAACACACTCAAAAGGCATGCAGTAACATGAAGGCACCAAAAGGCCACTCACTACTCATTCACTTAAGATGGGCTCAACTCTTACAGCACCTCAGTTTTTTTCTATTAGAAAAAAAAGACTTCAATGATTCATTATGGTCTAAACCAGGGGTCCCCAACCGCCGGTCCGCGGACCGGTACCGGTCCGCAGGGCATTTGGTACCGGGCCGCACAGAAAGAACTTGCCTTATTTCCGTTTTATTTATTTCGGAATACGAAATGTGTTTTATTTTGAAAAATTCCCGGATTCTCTGTTACATCCGTCTGTGTCACGCTTGACTCACGTCAAGCCACACTTCT
>NW_017805009.1:3835128-3835925 GCF_001891065.2 Hippocampus comes
CCACAGTTTTCATGCAGCTCATACCATATTATTTTGTTGTATTAATTCCGCCACACCTTAAATGCCGGTCCCTGAAAATATTGTCTGACTTAAACCGGTCCGTGGGGCAAAAAAGGTTGGGGACCCCTGGTCTAAACTGTCAGTATTATGTGATTGAACAAAAAACACCTGTAACAATAGTATGAATAGCGGTGTCATATTGTCCTGAAGCCCTGATTAACACATCCAGTGACTGTGTTTTCAAAATGGAAATGGGTTCGACAGAGGATGCTATGAATAGCACATAATATGCATGAAAACACACACACACACACACACACACACACACACACACACACACACACACACACACACACACACAAATTCAATCACAAAAGCGGTTGGTGCTCTCTAGAAAGGAAAGTATATCCTTTTCCATTGACCAGCGGTGTTGCTATCATGTGGCTGTGACCTGGGAGTCAAATAGTCATCTAGGTTGCACTGCCTCGCTGGGTTTCCAAGGACAGAGAACACACAAAGCAACAAAGAAGGTGCGCTGCGATCCCACAATTTCAGTTTCTTTCTACGGCACCCGCATCAGAAACGCCCGAGACACTGAATATTGCCGCCATATGATCCAAAGCCTTTAAAGTTTGGTTTATGAGGCTATTTTGCACAGGAAGACGTCCATTAGAGCCTAAGGTGTCAGCAACATTGTAGCAATTGTCAAGGAAGTGCAGAAACTTCCCCTTGCAAAAAAAAAAAAAAAAAAAAAAAAAATTTTGTTTTTTCCCCCATTTTTGGGGGGGAAAAACACT
>NW_017805009.1:3836870-3897869 GCF_001891065.2 Hippocampus comes
AATTGTAAAGGAAGGGCAAAAACTCCCCCTGGAAAAAAAAAAAAAAAAAAAAAAAACCCTTCCTACCACTTGGGAAATGTTCACAAATCACACCTAATTAAACACAAAAGTCCAGTCCATGAAATTGGAGCACAGAAAGCCATTAAAGTTCACGTCTAGAAAGGTTTTGCAAGTCATTAAAACACTTCAAATTGCTGTAAAGCACAGAGGGCCAAATGGAGCTGTTTCCTTTTCCCTCCCTTTCATGATACATCAATGCTTTGCCATTTTGGAACAAACCGCTGTTTCAACTCCCATTTGAAAAAGCCGAAAGGGATCTCTGGATTTGTGGAAAATGTCCACAAAACCAGAGGCTTTTCTATTTTTCATAGATAAAAGCCTCGCATGCACCTGGATGCCACAAAACAAGCCAAGAGAGTTATCAGGTGGGGGCTGCATTCAGACTTCAGCACATCCATCCCAGCAGCAGCTCTAAAGAGTTCTAATGTTGTTCTTTTTGGAAGGAGGCTCAGGCTCAATGAGACCAATTTTGTCCCAGTTCCCCCATTTTTTTTTTTGACAAGAGTCTCATGAGATCCTCTTGGTTTTCTACAAATAATACAGCTGGACTCTGCAGCTTGTTTAAAGGATGAATAGTATGCATCTTGGCAGAGAGGCAATCAGTGAGGTTGTCTTTGACAGCAGAAAAAGTGTGAAAACAAGGCAAAGAAACGAGACCATTGTCAGAGCAACCATCGGTCCGCATGCTGCTTTTATGCCAAGCTGTCAATCACGACAGACGGGCGTAATAAGAGGGAATTTGAATAATAAAACATAAGTCATGAGCTGGCGATTTCCCTGTCATCAGCTGTTTGCTTGTGATCCACCACGCACGGAGAGACTTCACTGCATCCATATGAAGATTTTTATTCGGTTCTCAATCATGACTAAATCTGTAGTCACAAATGGATTCCTCTAAACTAGGCTGCTGACAACAGAAAAGTTCTTACGTTGCTTTTTCTAAAATCATCTATCAATAAATAAATACATAAAATCCCACGTTGGCCAATTTGTTTTCACATGGGCCTGCCATAAACAAGATATCTGAAATAACCATCCTGGGACAGCAATTGGCCATGTCACAAGATAATAAGATGCATGCACAACTGCTGCTCCTTCTTTTATCCTCAAAAAGTCGCTGAATATTATTCATGTCTGCATCCATCTTTTTTCTATAGCGCTTATTCTAACGTGGACCATGAAACCATTCTTTGACATACTGTTTAAGGATGTTTAAATGTGATGATCTTCAGTGTTGGGTAAGTTACTTCCAAAATGTGAAATGTTTCATATTCTTCATTATTTGCTTTTGAAAGTAATACGTTTCTTTACAATATTAGTGTTGAGTTACAATAACAGTCTGTATCGAGTGATAAGTTCAGTTAAAGTTTAAGTTACTTTTTAGTTACGTCAGGGAATAATCGATGTAATCACTATTTCAACATTTTAAAAGGAGATTGCAAAGTTTGCAGTCATAGCTGGTAAAGTTAACTCAAAATGAGGATCTTTAACTGCTTTGTGTATAGCTGGTGGCATAATGTTAAATTTTTCAACGCTCTAGTGGGCGGTCAGTCTTTGATTAATATTTCTATCAATAAGGGGATGTATATTTTTTTAAATATAAATATTGGAACAGATATTTGGTGCAGTAAACAAATAATCCCAAAGAGTACACCGTTGATAAAATAATCAACATACAATCGAACCTCATTTCAACGTACCCCGTTTACGTTTTCACCCCTATAACGTTCGCATTTCAAAGTCCCGATTTGATGTAATTCATTTTCCATCGATTTTGCTTACAACCGACACCTTTATAATGTAAAATTCATAATAACAACCAGCTTTTTCATGACAAAATATTTAAAAAGGCCTTCGTTACAGCAACCTGTGGGAAGCTAACTGTCGCCGAAACCTTCCTTACAAGCAAAATGTACAGCGTGGGATTCCCCTCCATTGATTAGCAACACTACTGATCGACATTGCTGTGTTTCCTGCCGTAACTCACGGAGGCATGGCGCGGTCCTGAGCACATGGTCTGAAAACACGGCAAACGGAAGCAAATCTCGCTGGTTGTGGAGGCTGAAATTGCCCCTCGCTTTCGAAAAGGACGTCGGCGGCATTGGCAGTTGCCTATGGCCGGTAACATTTGCTGACTGAATAAAACATTCGGAAGAGATTCTCTGGACTTTGCACACGTCTATGATGCGTGACTTATATGGGTGAGTAAGATAGCAATGGCCATTGGCTCCATTATGACCTCATGGACTGCTTTCTCCGATACTTTTAATGATCAATTTCCTCTCGTGGTTCCAAGACTGTATCACATTAGTGATTAGTCATATTAGAAAATGACAATGAATAACTCGTTATATTACTTCCTTACTACCTTAATGTGATCTAACAAGTTACCTAGGCGGTAAACCTGAGTCACCAATAATTAGCCCTATGAGGTACATTCGTGTACATTCTACAGGACAGAATTGGACTCGCACTCTCGCACTATTTGTAACAGCGTAGGGACTGCACAATCAGGTTGAAAACCGTCAAGTGACATTCTAATATGGTACCCCGGTTTTCCCTTGGCACCAGTATGAGAGTTCAACTGACTTTACCTATTTGAATCTGCAACTGCCTGATTGGCCCTTTGTGTCTGATTAAGAAATCACATCCCTGAGTACCTTCTAGAAAAAAAAAAGGAAAAAAAAAATCGAAGAGGCACAAGGATGATTATGGTACTCTCCAAAGTGCAAATGTTGAGCTCATGCATGTTTAGCGCCACAAAACAGCATGACAGGCGCTAATGACAGCACTGCAAGAGACAGAAGTGATTTTTTTTTTTTAAACACGCTCTCTGGTGAAGGCATAAGAGGAAAAACAGATGCTGTCTCCCTTTTTCCCTCTGCTCATCCCACAAGAGAGTCCCATGCGAGCTCCCTGATCCTAGTTTGTGTCTGACAGAGGGGACCCGAGCTCTGTTCATCTCGCATGGCAACCCTCCTCCTACTGTATCCCCCGCACCGCCGCCTCCTGCCTCGCCGGCGCTCCGCTGCCGGGAGGAAACGGTGGTGAGGAGGACGGGGGGAGGGGGGGCAGAGGGGGGCTACATCAAGGAGAGACTCTCCCAGTGGGTTCCCGTCAGTTCCAGGCCATTGCACTTTGCTCGCTGGGATTTTGTAAAGACACACACCCAGGTGTGCGCACACACACATATCCATGCACAAAGCAAACGACTATTAATGGCGAAGATAATGTGCTATGTTGTTTTTGTTTGGGCTTTTTTTTCCTATTCTGCCTTCTGGTCCCATGCTTCAAAGCAGTCTTGGAATGTCTTATTTCAGAGTTCCTTGTGACTTTAGAGCGAGGGCAAAAATCTCAGAGAGTTTGTTCAAGTGGCTAAAATGAGTTGATCATGTAAATTGCAGATGCAGTCACATGCTTGATGTGGCCAGTGGCGACGTGCAGCCAAAATGCATGACACACTTCCACGGTCTTTGGGGACAAGCTGAGAGCGACAAGCTGCCCTTGTGCATTCCCGCTCTACAGATGTTGCCTTGGAGAGAGGCTGACTGGCTGGCTGCTGTGACAGCTGGACAGCTGTTCCTATAGACGTAGGCACAGAAGCATGGTGTGGAAATATGAAGGAGGGGTGGGGGGGGGGGCGCTAATGCTGTATGTCTGGTTTATGTGTGTGAAGTTCCCAGGACGTGCAAAGCTGTCACTTTCACCACCGGTGCATGAGCCTGAATGAGGAAATGAAAGGATCGAGAAAACGTGCAGATGGGTGCACAGCAGACTCCAAAAACACGATTTCAAGAGGATCCAAAAACAGGAATAGATTTTTAAAGCGACTTGTTATTTATCAATCCAAAAATGAACACTAAGCAGGCTACTTGGCAGCAGCTGAAACATTTAATTCACTCCATGACGTCTATTTGAAATCTTGTGACTATTTAGCATCGTAAACAACTTTAATACAAACTTCACAGAAAATTTCCTGAAAGAAGGCAAAATCTTTAACTAGCAGTGACTTCCTGAAATGAAAGGCATCTTAAATTGAGGTTATGTTGAAACTCTATATATACATTTCTCTCCATACAGTTCTCGAAATGAAAATGTTTGAAACCAGTCGGCGGCATTAAAAGCTGTGAGCTACAGCTCCCAACAGTACAGCTCATGAACTAAACAGCTTGGCTGACGCCAGTTGGTTCTGCCGGAACGCACACTTTTTCCCAAGCAGGCTGGGCCATTCATTATGCCACTAAAGGTCAGCAATTTGTTCAAGTCAATAAAAATGTTCATAAAACTGAAAGAGCTCACAAGGGGGACGCTTTCGTAGCCTGTGCTCGCCCATCAAATAGCGAATACGTGAACATGGATATGTGAGCGGTCGGCTTTTGCAGAGATCAAAGGTTGGAAAGCAGCAGTGATCTGGAGCGATATACTATATCGCCGTGCCCCGCAGTAATCCCGGTCAAACTCCACCAACTGCTCGCAAATGTGGGTTTAAACACTTGCTGACAAACATGCATCTACGGAAACCTCATCTAAAATGGAGTTGAAAGTGAACTGACCAGATTAGACCACTCTTAAATACGCTACATGTAAAGTGCTATTGGGCCATTTTTAATGGGACTCAGCCGTCTTATCATTCGAAAAATATGAACATGTTATTAGCGAAGAAAAAAAAAAGTGAGGACTGTTGATGCAAGTCAGGAAGTGGATATGGGGTGGTTTATTGCTAAGCAACCAGTCATTATCCTCCAGAGTGGAGCGAGGTGACCGGCCATCCATCTAACTCCGGTGGCTCGTCTAGCTTCTGTGTGCACACCACCCCTCATCCCCCCACAACCCCCCTCGCTCACTCGATGCAACCGCATCCACATTGCTCGCTCTCTGCCTTCCCCACTCTCTCGCCCTCTCTGTTGTCTCCCCGTCCGAATACAAACAGAGATAAAGAACGCCGCAATCGCTCTTGACACACAAATGGGTTAACACAATAAAGCCGGCTTTGCCTGGCTCACTCAGGGGGAGAAAGCAATTCCAGCGGCAGGCAGGAGGTAATAAAACAGGGCTAGGAGTGTGCGCGTGCGTGTGTGCGCAATACATGTCCTCATGTCAATGTTCCTATGTTTTTATATGTGAGTGGAAGCAGGCACCCAAGATCTTTGGCCTCGGGGTTCAATATCGTCTGGCTTTGCAACCTTTCCTTGACACAAATAACAGGGTGGGAGAAAACGATGGAAGTTCTAGGTTCCTCCATCAGTTAGATTAAGGAAACTGGAGCTTAATACCAACGATACAGCTGACTTGCACCAGCCCTATTCAGATATGTAAATGTGTTTCCTGCGGGGGTCAGCTGCTGTCTCTTTTAAACTGTATCCCGCTAGCTTGGAATTCTCCACGTTGACCGATTATGGGTTTTACCCTGGGCCTTCTGTCCCCGCTGCCAAGAAATGATAAAAATCTCCAGAGTTTTATTACATCGTGCAGCCTTCCCTCTCAACTTTGGGGAGAAAATTGTGAAGCGGCTTGTGCAATTACACACCAGACCAGACAACGTTGTTTTCGGCACTCGGTGAAAATTTCATTACTTTACAGCGAGCGCCTTATAATCGGGTAATGGCCTCTTTTTGTCACGGACACAAACGGTCTGTGGGAGGTGTGACAGCGAATAAGTGTTACGCATTTGAAACAGCATAATATGCAACCAGCCGGCGACAGCGCAGACGCTGGTCAGCATAATGTGCACTGTTGTATTTGGTGATATGGAGCAAGTGACGGGAGAAACTCCAAGTCGATAGCTAATTCCTGGACTGACTGCGGTATAATCAAAGGCATTGAACTTTGATGCATTCATGCAGCTGATGTATCTTCCTCCAGGCCATTATGGACAGAAGACATAGGTCAGACATTGCCTCGTCTTTTGTATGCCAATACAGAGACAGACTTGGACAAACCCCACAAATCGGACATGGCAGCCATTTGTTTATGTCAGACTCCCTCTCTTGCTGTTCCTCCAATCCGGTAATCAACCTGCATGGATGTAAATTGGTGGCTTTTGTCAATGGGGACTACATTACGAAAGCAAGGAGAGAAAATATCTTATCTGTCTGATGTATTTCCTGCTTCTGCAGAAAGATACAAAGCCTGAGGGGGGGGAAGAGCCGGCCAAAATGCGGAGAGATGGAGATTAGGATGATGTGCGGTTCCTTGTTCCATTAAAGTTTGATCTTCCTCAATAGCTGAGGAGAATCAGATATCTCCCATTCAAGATTAAAGTACGGCAGCATAGAGGGGGGAGATTAATCAGAGGCCTGCATGAGATGTAAAAAAAAAAAAAAAACACCCTTGCTTCTGGCATGGAAAACAGTGGCAATAAAGAGTTCGCCAGATAATGTGAAACACAGAGAGGCACAATGGTGAATCAAACAGCATGTACGGGCCTCCACAAAACCCATCAAAGTGTAGCCTCGACTGAGATACAGTAGCTGGAAAGCAACAGCGGGGGGGCCCATCTGATAGCGGCCAAGACTGTCATTGCGGTATAGTGGTTGGGGTTGAAGAGGGCACGAGAGGACTTTCCCATGTTGCTCACTGTCGCCAGACTCCTTGTGGCCTCGCCTCCTCTCGCTGAGATCAATGATGCCGGGGTGATTTCACAGCAGCCTGCACTGTCACCCAGAACAAATCAATGTGAGCATGAGGAAAGCAGGAGAGGCATTGTTTTTAAGGAGAGCAAATTCACAGTTGGGGAGCGTGTCAGATTTGTTTTTATCCTTCAGCGAGGAACACTTTGGAAGGAGCACGCCTGCCCTTGCCTCTCTCACTGGGATCGAGAGCTAAGATGCGCAGCTATCAGGCATGCAGGAAAGTATATCATTGCTCCTTTAGGAATCAATGAGGTGGTACCCTCAAAGGTACGGCGTTCACAGCCTTCTTTTGCAGAGTTTTGGCACAAAAAAGAGCAGTTACTTTGGAGTCGAATAATCAGCCCTATGGGGTACATTGGACCATGAAGGACACACATGGCCTTGTGCTGTACTTATTAACCGCGTATGAAAAGCACATGAGCTGTTTTAGACAATAAAAATGCATCAGCTCACCTTAACCTTTCCGTGTTAAAGGCTACACATTAACCTAGATGTCTGATGGGACGTGACTTTCATTCAGCCTGACAGAATGAGAGGACAGGGGTGGAGGTGAGAAGGGTGGGGAGAGGTCAGGGGCTCGGCCGTGTGTGTCATGAGCGACACTTGTGCAAACGTGCAGATGGACAACGGTCATCTTAGCAGATCACAAGAAAAGTGGTTGCCCTATGGGCCATCTTCAAAGCAGCGCACAAAGCAAAGTCAGTCGAGAGAGGCTTCAGCTCACTCGTGATCATGAACAGGTTAAGCAGTACAGAAAGGATGGATGAATTGGATAGGATGTCATATTTTTCTTTCATTACAACTACATTGTCATCATCTGCTTTGTTTTCTGATTGGTTTCGAGAACACTGGTTCAGAGTGGAGGGCGGTAAATGTGTGAAATAATCCACAAAACGTAACCATGCGTGGCATTACAGAATCGACAGGCATTTTGCCTCTTTGAGGATGAATGCCATTTTTACAAACGAAACACAGTTACCTCTCATTTCCAATACATCACCTCCAAACCTCTTCACTGCCGTATAGCAGTTCACAATCAATATTTACTTCATATCATGACATCAACATCGGAACTTGAAATAAAATGTATCCCTCTCACCAGAGATGTTGAGGCAGATGCAGTTAATTTGCTCTGCCCGCCGTTGTAAGCTAGACGTAACACTCATACACGCTGCTCTGATAGCACCCCAAAAATCCTTTTACAGGTTGAAACAAGCAACCCAGAAATTGTGTTGGCTCACCTAGACTCATAAAGTCCAGTTTTTCTTGAATAGTCTTTTTTTAAATCATGTCAGACATCCTCATCGTCTGTAAATCATCTTTGGTGTGCCTATTTACCTCAATCAATTAGAGAAGTAAACGTAGCAGACTCTTGAACAGAAGGACGGAAAAATGTCCCTTTCTAAATCATACCCACTTAGTTAAAAAAAAATTTAAAAAAGCATGAATATGTGTGTTCCACACCAGCAAGCTGAATTGTGAAGGCCCTTGGAAGATTACATTTGCTTTGTACAACACAGAAGCCGGAATTTGCACACATACACAAAAAAAATTAAATAAATCTACATAACTTGCACACGTCTGCATGCAGGATAGCCAACAAACACATGCTATGAATAAAGACAGAAAAACTTCTTGGTAAAATGCAGGGAAGTTCTACACCACTGTCAACACATCTTTTCGATACAGCTTTCCTATTGGCTGACAAAAGCTACATATCCAAGTGGAATGGCAAACCCTCCGATTATCACAATAGAACTAATACGAATATGCTTCACGAGGCTCGGAGCAGCCTTGAACCACCATTTGACCCCGACATCGCGGAAACGCCAACAGATGGGGCAGAAAATACGAAGCACTCGTCTGACACGCTCGGTGCAGCCGCAGTGAGAGCGCAGGGTCAAGCATCCGGCGCTAAAATAGATATAGTTGTGGAGGTATTGCTGCTAACTATACAACAAGGCAGCAATGTCATGTCAGGCTGTCTCTGCCCCTGCAGCTGAGCAGAGAAGACCTTCACACACACTCACACCCACACAAACACAAGCATCCATGTAATGTCACATTCCATTTTCTCTGCGCACGGCCTCATTCACAATGACTGGTTGAAGGGTGTGTTCGTCCCACCGCAGCGATGATTAGCGGGTAATGCTTTTGTTGTATGCCTTTTCATGTCTCTATATATTGCGGCGAGCGCAATAATCAGGACAGTGGAGGTGATATTAAATCATGTAGCAGTGTAAAGCAAAAGAAAGACAGGATGTGTCTCTTTTGTTTGCCTGCGCGTGAAACTTTTCAGGAAATTAAACACTTTGATCAAGAGTCTAATGAGCAGCTTAGAGAGGAAATGTGGCTTCAAGTGTCTGCTGATGTTGCCAGGTTTAAAGATATATTTCTGCCTGTCTGGTTCAAAGGCATAGTATGTTTTTCATGATGCCTGACATCGAATGAACGTATGGACAACAGATCTGTCCCCTAAATGTTATTAATCAGCGTAAAATGTCCACGCACACACTCAAACTGTGACTATTTTAGTCATTCTAATTGCTAAAATGAGATTGGCTGCCTCCGGGTAGGTGTTGAGACAATCAAACCATGCAAGGATTAAAGAAGAGATTAATACACAGAGCAGGAAATTAAACTTCAGCAACTTAAACGATATTCAAGACCGCTGCTCTCTTTTCACTGCAGGCAGCTGCATTAATAAGCGCCGAATATGTTAAGGCGCCCAAACTATCAATCAATCAAACTGATGTGTAATTTAAGAAAAGGCCTTTTTTTTTTTTGCATTAATTTGGTTGGTGTATTGCTCAAATATTCTGAATGGCTGAATGAGTAGCAGATGTGATTTCAGTTTTTACTTGTTTTCATTGACGCATTGTTAAGGAGCTGTGGGGCAAATTACAGAGATGGCATACTGATGGTACATTTAATATGTATTCACAAGTCCCCATTTACTGTAGGGATGAAATGGTACGAGCCCAGATGAAGCGCGGTTTTTGTACTCGGGCGAAAAATTCATGCAGTTGCTGGTTTCCCGAAATAATCTTAGTGATTGATTTACTTTGTGTACCTTTGTAATTAGCAAACAAAGTGCATGTGTTTAATACAGTAAACATTTAACTTTCCCTGACGTAGCTCTGTTATGTGGACCCACACATGACACACGACAGTGCGAGCTGTTGACGTACTGAACGACATCACAGCCGGTCCACGGAGTCCAGAAGGCTGTTAGCCCACAAGCTAGCAGGCGATTAGCATCGCTTATCGCGACGTGACGACTATGAGCGATATATTCCATCCATCAAAAGGAGGATAAAGAGGATGTATTTGTGTGGTTCTAACATATAGGCATATGCTAGACGTACAAATGTATTTAGACGGTTGAAAGTTTAGCAGGCTGTGTTTTCACCGCATTTGGCAGACATGCCCACTGCACCTGAGAGCTGGGAGAACATTTTCATTTTTCACCATTTTGAAGCCTGATTTCATACAGGTGGAGATTTTTTTTCATTGAAGGCTTGTTAACAACACTCTTTCCTGTAGTATGTCAAATTTAGAAGACATTTTTTATTTTCACTTGACAGGGACTTTAATTGTCAGACAGAGTCTAATGCAGAGTGGGATGCTGGCTCAATTTGTTTTTAAGTGTTATTACAATTTTGTTGTGTTTTACGCTTGTATGACTGTTTAGAAAAGTTGTAATGCCCGTCTCCTCTAAATGCTCCAAATATTATAATACCACAGTTAATTTCTTTTGAACACGATTGACAATGAACAAATGTTACTTGTTAGTACCTGTTACATTGCCTCTACAGTTAACAAAGGCTCTCTGATGGAAACTGTTTGAACCTGGAACCTGAACCTGAATTGAAGAAAATAATTGATTTTCAATTAGAACAAAAAAGATGATCCGAATTCCTGGAATGGATTGTGTTTAACCTCAGGAGTTCTACTGAATTTCTTAAGATTGAACAACAGGAAACAAGACAAGCAAAACGAGACACGAGTTGAAAACTAAAGTCTGCAGTATGACATTTGAAGGTCTAAAGTGAGAGGAAAATAACAAAAGCCTTCAAAAGCAAGTGAGTGAATAAAGAGGCAAAAAAGAGAGAGAGAAAGAAACTCCAGAAAGGTAATTCAGTGACCTAGATATTAAAGCTTCTCTGTCACGCTGTTTCTCGGTGCCTCGTCCAACCATCACATTGAGTTAAGACAAGCATTATGCCGGGAAGACTATTTGTTTAGGTGAGGAGCAGCCGCAGAGCTAATATGAGCACAATTTGCTCAGCAGGTCAGAGGCGCAGAGTGGAGGAAGTAAATGAGGCAGTTGTGCCCCCTCGGGTGCAGCCCCCTGCCTCATACATCACTGGATGTTTTATTCAATACAGCCAGGAAGGCTCCGTGGCAGGTGCCCTGGCTGGGGTGCAGGTTGGGAGGGGTGGGGGAGTTGGCCATATTACATTCAGAAAGCAACATGTCGACAGGGGAGAGACAGACTGGCTCCAGACAGGGGGAAACATTACTGTATATTCCAAGGATAATGCTAAAACATCGTATGCGTGCAGACGTTTTTGCTGCACAGTCAGCGGAAATCATATCACGAACCTTCATATCTGCACTGGACACTTTATTACCCTGGCTCGAACCGATAATGCAGGGGTCTTCTTTCAGTCTTTTATATTATATGATAGCTACTTTGACAAAAGGCACATACAGGAGATTTTTTTGTGTTTTGGTACTGCTATGCGGTAACGCCGATGTATGGAATGCAAATAATTTGACTCCCAAGTAACGGCACTTTTTCAGGACTGCACCCAACTTCATTATTAGTGACACACCGGCTGTGCAGTTAAACACCACCCCATATAACAACCTAATAAGATTTCATAAGAGTAGATGGAGATACGTGGGCCTAATAAAGTGTGTAATAAGGTGTGCGTCTGCGCGCATAGGAAGATCAAAGTTCACGGGAGCTGAAAGTGTCTGACTTATTCCTGTTGAAATGACAAGAAAAAAAAGTACATTCAAGACCATCAGCCAGTGGTCGCGTTAAAGGCTGTGTGCGCGTGTGTTTGGCTGCTTGTGTCTGCCTGCAGAGGGCACGCGCACATGCTCCCCATCATCCTTCCGAGTGAAAAGTTTTACAGTTGGACGCTCACATCTCGGGTGAATTTTACGAGACCTGCAGTAAAAAAAATCCTGCCATAATATGCAGGAAGACTATAAAAGCGCAGTGGATTGTCATTAACACTCCGGGGTGAAGAAGCACTAATTGCAGCAGACATTTACAGCGAAAGGTTCGCACGTTTGGATCAGAGCCCGCAGGAGGAGCGGTACCGGCCGCGGAGCCGTTCAATCACACTTCAAAGTGGCTCCTGGAGCCTTTCGAACATGTCCGTTTTACGATTATGACACTTGTGTTTTATTATTGTGGCTCACACACATGCCAACAATGGTCTTCCGTGCACGCGGGACATCATTAAGCAAGCCCACAGCTTTTACGAACATTGACTATCTCGTTAGCAACTCAAAGACAGAGCGCAAGATTCTGACAAGCGCGTTCAATGTTGAAAGGGGGAGCCCTTAAGACATGACTTTTGAATAATATATAGATATATTTACCATAAATCGTTCCGTAGTGCAGACTAGAGCTCCATGCAGATTTAGAACATTGACCGAGCAAAAGCTGTGTGCTCCCCAATTAGAAATGCTTCATTTTGCTCCGATCCGGCAGCGCTGATGTCAAACGAAGATGAAGTTTATCCTCTTCTTCGTCCTCCACCCGTAGCGATTTAAATCCCACACTTGACAAGCTTTTTGAAATTTTCTCGGACCGACTGCCAAATTCTGAGCGGAGGGCAAACGGTGCAGAAAGATACAGGTCCTCGGAGAAACGATTGCGCACCGCAAAGTGCGCTTCAAGCGGTCGACGTTTCTCCTCCGGAGCGAGGTGAAAGGTCCTGGGGTTGCTTTTAATTTCACTCGCTGTTATCTCCAAAAGACGAGGCTGTTAGTGGAAAGATTGGGTGCTTGATTTATGCGCTACGAGGTATTCCACAATTCCAAGAGAGAGAGAGAGAGAGAGAGAGAGAGAGAGAGAGAGAGAGAGAGGGGAAAAAAAGATCCCAGTTGTTACGCATTGGTTTAAAGTGGTGTAAAAATGACAATTTAAAGGTGAGAATAAAATCGAGGCAATCCTGTGCGAATGGCGCATTGACAGAAATCAAAACTGAGACCGAAAAGGGGGAATCTTCAGGGGCTGGTGAGGAAAGGAAAAAGAAATCCCGGCGATCCGGCTCCGCTCGGTCACTTTCTCCCCTCGAAGATGTTTTTGCCTCCACATCCACAATGTGGATCTCCGGCTGCACTTACGCACTGACCTCACCCGGTGTTGCTCTCTTTGGTGCATGAACCAATAAAGGGAGAGGAGGGGGGGAGCAAAAAATAAAACAAAAACAAAAAAAAAGGTTGAATTTGGATGAAAGGGCTGGCAGCTCCGGGATGCGGCGATCCTGCCCTGGTGCCGAGCTGCTGAGACTGACAATAACCCGGAACGCTGCAGCCCGTCAGACTGTACAGACCGCCCACCGACCAATCAGCGAAGCCGGCCAACACAAACATTCCCACGGCTCCGCCAATCAACGATAATTGACGGGTGTTACCATAGAGATGCATGGCGTCTGAACGTCTGCATCCACGTTGTTTACCGGCGTAAAAAAGAGAGGAAAAAAGACACGTCTAATATTAATTGTCTTGGCAGAATGCAAATTGAGATCTTTAATCACCGTTTTATCCTCCGCAGCACTTCATTCATCTTTCGGCAGCATACTTAAAGGTTAACTCTGACATGCCTTATTGGAGAGAACTCAAGTCTGACAATAATACTGAGAAATAAAAGGACTGCTATGCCACCACAACCATACAAATCAATGTAATAGGACTAAAACTAAAACGAATAGACCGGCCTTTTTTCACATAGTGGATTAGGTTGCGTTAAAAGTCACATTTAACTCATACAGAACAGTATTTTTTTATTTTTTTGTACACAGAGGATAGGGATGTGATGTAAACCATCACATTAAATGAGGTCCAATATAAGAGCTGCACAATCGGCCAATACAGATATAAAAATTCCAAATTAATCGGCACTGTTACAGAAGTATTCATTTACCAATGTTTATTTTGGTGTTTGCAGTGGTGTAAAAGTGCATTTCATATACTGCTCACCGCCAAAGCTTTTATGGGCCAAAAGCAGAATTAGAGCTGGGGCCCTTCTCCCTACATGTTTATACTGCATGTTTAGTGTGTTTCAGAAAATCCTCATGCATTTGCGAGCAGCTGCATAGTTTTGGGCCAGCTCTGCTGAATGCTGTTTATGGGGCATTAGAAGCATGCGTTTTCTTTCTATAAAGGAATTAATCACTGATATGCCACCATTATTATCAATATAAGTAGGCTATAGCCTTTGAAAAAGAACTAGCGTAAACAAGTCCCTAGTAGGGTGGTCAAAATTGCACTTATTGTAAGTAAGAGTACTCATTCATTTGCTAACGTGTTAAGTAAAAGTTGAAAGAAGAGTATCTGTCGAGTAGGCTCAGATTAATTTATTTAATGTATGAACATCAGTGGACAGAAATATAAAATCGTAATCTGCAAATTCAAATGTTGCCCAACAATAAACACTAATTTCGAATATATATATTTTAAGGAACATTAACGAAAGTTAAGACAGCAACAAAAATTGTCAAACTAAATTTCTTTGTTTACATGCGTGAACTAGCATATAGGGTCACCAGGCGAGGGAGCATTAATTATGTAATTATAATTATTATATATACAGGAAATTGGTTGTATGGAACTTCAGCAAGTGGATTCCCTCACATTTATCAACAATGCGTGTATCTGCTCCATTATTCAAAAGACAATGTGAGTTCTGCCAACATGCAGCTTTGTGGTGCGCTTTTTCTTCCTGTTCGTTTTGAATGTGAACTTTCTAAATAGAGCGCTAACAGGGTTGAACAAACTGCAATTTACATTCACGTGATGTGGTTGAGCTTCGGGTTTTATTCCACAGAGCAAAGTTTTTGCAAATGCAGACCGAGACAGCCTATTACGTGTTTCTCAACTTTCAAGTGGAGTTCTTGTAGGGTGAAATGCTGACATTTTTAGGCAGACACAGATGACAGCTCATTCCATAGCTAATCTTTTTTCTTAGTCTATCCATCCATCCGTTTTCTATATCACTTATCCACACTCGGATTGCGTGTGAGCTGGGAATATTTTGAAAGGTATATATGGATCACTGCCAGCTTCCACATAAATGAGTCACTCACAAATTAAGGCGTGGTCATGTGACCGCCAAGTTCAGTTTGATTAGTGAAATGGAGTCATGTAACAAGTCTCTTAGATTGCGCAAGTAATAATAAATACTTGAAGATAAAAATATAAGTAGGGGGAGTGATGTTATTAAGTGAAATTGAGTAAAAGTTGTAATTCTTCTCAACAAAAAATGCTCAAGCAAACGTAAAAAGTTTAATTGCATTAAAACAACTCTGACAATGTATCCAAAAGTTTACTTCAGACTGAATACAGCAAAATTATTTCTACTCAGCTCTGATTAGAGAGTGCAAAATAATGTACTTTTTTTTTTAAATCCGAAAATGCACTAATGGTTCAAAACAATACAATGCACATTTATGAACTAAATTCCATCCTATTTTGCGCACTTCTTGCGCAACTATACTGTACTTCAATTTGCAAAATCCCATCACGCACACTTCTGTCCGGCTTGAGTCAGCAAAACACATATTTTTGGAAAGAAAAAATGTCATAAGCAGCCTTGAGTGTTTTTCATCTTCATTCTTCTTCTTCTTGCCAACACTGCACTGGGCCACAGACACCCAAAGGGGGGAGGACAAGCAATCACACATCATGGACTCATAATAAGCTGACGCTGGGAAGTGGGTGATGCAGCACTCAGCTTATGCCAGCGCTGATAAGAGCCTGAAAGTATTACCTCGGTCTGGCAGCCTGCTCCAAGAAATCCATTGTGAGCCAGGTCATCAATTCTGCCCTATTTGATTGCTCCCCAATGCCCGCTATAGATGCATGTCACCAGGCTGGCCACACTGCCTTTTAAATTCGCTTTATGAATTGCACTTTCATGCAACAGCATCATTGTTACACATGTTGCACCTGGCCTGGGATTTTATGAGAAAAGTAAAACGTGAAAGGCAGAAACATTTCTCGACAATAGAGTGCCTAAGTCCATCCAGTATTAGCTTCAATCCCGTCTCCCTCCTTATTGCTGCTGAGCACACAACAAAGCCTGCGGATTTCAGTCCTATTACATATAGCATAAGGCTTTACCGTAAATCAAACACATGAACAATCAATAGAAAACAAGCCAATCAAGGGCAGGCGCCACGGCGAGCCAGGCATGAAGGCAAACAAGTCATTTGATTAGCTGATAAGCAGATGACTCAACAAACATTCAAGGCATGTGTACTCTGGTTTGATTAGTGCACGCCCAATACACAGAAGATTGGACACAAATACATTGTGAAAACACTCAGCTGTTCCAATCCCCCAAGGCGGCATGAGGGCACATAAAAACAATGAATTATTTATGGGGGAGACGAGCGAAACATCACAGTAGATAATTTACTGTGGGCTATATTAAATGGAGCTTTCAAAATAATATATCTGAGCACGTGCATTTCCCAGATATCATTGCTAGTGACACGCTGCAGAGCAAGCAGATTGGATGCGAAATTGTATTTGATAGCAATGAGCTCTTCACTAAAACAGCAACATGAGAGTAATGCCAACACTAATTGGGCCTCCTTCGTTCTTGTGATCAACGCATTGCTGCTTTGTCGCTGTTAAGGTATAAAAATAAAAGAACTTCCAATCAAGGCAAGATTGGGCACGCCTTTAAAAAGAGAGCTCACTATAAATCCATTCAATAAATCCACTCTAGCCTCTGTTTGAACAGTGCATCTCATAACTAAAGCCCTTTTTAGGCCCCGCCCAATGCTAACATTAGCGTCTGGCTTGGAGCTGACAGCCTTGTGTTGTTAAAATGTGTTCCTGAAAGTGAACTCACTTTAAATGAGCAAACTTTCCCACACACGGCAAAGTAACAGGGGGAGGAAAAAAATCAATGGCAACAGAGGCATGGAAAAAAGAGATAGCATTGATTTATCTACCATTGATTGTCCAGGATCGCTGCATTGTGCCCCGCGAGCGAAGTGCGTGCCGTCTGCCAAGGGATGGGGATGAATCTGTAAAGGTGTCAAGTGGTTAGAGGACGCACGGGTTATAGGCTGAGCTCAGGGCACACATGGGTGGCAGGCAAGGAGGAGTCGTCTGGAGTGGGAGCAAGGGCAAGGGGAGATCAGGAAGAATAAGGCTCCATGAGACGGAATATGCGCAAGAGTGACAACACCTCTATGCAGGGTTCCATCTTCATGGCGTTTCTTAAATTGTCTTCAAAAAAAGCAAGTACAATCTTTCTACACTTAGAGAACAAATGAATCAGAAACAAACCAACGAAACATTTCTGGAAAAAAAGCCACCCTTGTGAGGATAAGAATGAAGGTATGATCTCTTTTGTAGAACTTGTAAGCTATCACATCACATTAGAGAGGGGAAAGAAAACATCCACAGAAATTTGCCCCCATGTATTGTTCTGACAACAGGTTAATGGTGTGACCCCCGGCGACACTCTCAGATGCACAAAAGTCCACAACAACAATAACAAGAAAATTCCCGGATATGTACAGTAAGTGCTGGCATTTGTTTTGAATAACTAAAGATTGCTCGGTTAAGAAACAGTCCACATATTTGCTTGATAATCATAATCAAGGGACAAGGCCTGCAGAGTTGCACCGTCAGGAAAAAGTCTTCCTTCAAAGGCACAAATGGAAAAGAAATGTGGTTGGCTTGTCTGTAAATTTAATCTAGTGTCTGAAGAAGCAATTTGCAATACACGTGCTAGAAAAATTCAAAGAGGAAGGGAGAGCGTTTCATTTCAACACAACAAAATGAATGAATCTCCTAAACACAAAGCATTGCGACGACTATGTATTGGAGAAATAAGAAATAGCAGTGCTAAGTCAAGGTGAATATTTTGTTGCCTGTGAAAGAAACATTTCAAAGTTTCAAAAAAAAACACCTTGAGAATAAAAGCACAGAGCTTGTGCCACTTGCTGACCGGCCCTTTTTCTAGTTGTTTAAGACGAAGGCATTTGGACCAAACAAGCTCCTGACTTATTTCGAGAACACTTTTCAAAACAAGTTAAAAAGTGCTGTGCAATCCACAATACAACATAAAAAACAATTTGACAAAGGATAAAACATGCATGCCTGAACAAAGCTGAAAAATCAGCAACTAACTAAAAGCAAGGTGATAAACGTACGCCTTTAGAAAAGGCTACATTAAAAAGAAGACAATGACCTAGACTAAGTTTCAATCAAGCCTCCTCAAAGCCTCAAAGATGTTTTTAAGAGGCGTGGAGGTTGTTGACATGATTGAAGGGGGGGGTTGATTTCAATGAATTCAGTTTTGGAGTCATTCAGTTGCAAAAAAGTTTTATGACATGCATTCCATGTCTCAGATCGACAAGTTAATATCTGGGCGCTATCTAGATTGTACTGCTTCAGAGGCGTGAAGTTTGCTTTCATCTGCATAGCAGTCAATATCATGTCAGAAAAAAATCTCTCCAAGGGGAAGAGTTTAGATGACGAGTAAGCAGGGACTTTAAATGGAACCCTGGGGGATCCCAATAAGAGGAGTGCAAGTGGGGAGGAGGCCACACCGAGCCTGATGCAGAAAAGGTTGTTTTGACAGATCAAATGCGTCAGTGCCTTTTGCAAATGTTGGCTGTCGGGTTTTGCGGCTTCAACTACTGTCGATTTATGGAATATTAGGTAATGTCAAAGTTCTGAAACAATATGTATTATCTGTACCTCATCCGTATTAAGCACAAGATAGCACAAAATTATTGGTGATTGGTATCGACTGAAAAAGTAGTGGGAAATTACGACTAAATGACGTTAGGTGGCTCAATGCTGGCGTCAAATATTTAACAGAATTTTGAAAGGTTGATGGCCAAATGTGTAAAAATAAAATAAACACTACACTAAATAAGAGCCTTATTTGAAATGTTCTAAGTTCTGTGTCATTTGAGTTTATTCAGTGTGAAGTGAGAGGCGGGGTTGCCTGAAAGAAGAGTAAGCATGCAGAAAATTCTTCTGTTGCAAGCTTGACAAGATGCGTATATTTTGCAATATTTTATGTCTGGCTTGGCGAATAGATGTGTCTCCGGTCCGTAGACTTCCTACTGACAGCCAGATGTTGATAGGAGGGGAAGCCAGGACAGGGATCAAGGGGCCAAAGCAGCCATGCAGGCCTGGTTGAAGAAACACTCTTTCACTTAGATAAACTGAAGTCTTTACGACATCCTTCGACCTCTTGTGTGTGCCTGTTAGAAATCACATCTTAACGGACACCAGTGAGGATTTGTGCTGCAATCCTGCTTTGGTCCAAGACATCCTCTTACCTTAAACACAGATCGGTTGGTTGCCAAATAGTGTTGCCACACCAGCATGAATGATTGCTACCGAAAGTAACGTTTCCTGGCAGGGTTCGAAAAGACAGCAGTTCTGGGAAACATCGTAGCCATGGTTGCCATTGTCAGAATAATAAGTGAAAACAAGTATCAGTAGTGGTTTCGGTTTCAGTGGTATTTTTTATTTTATTTTTTTGCCAAAATAAATAAATAAATACAAGAGGAAAGTTAAAGCGCGAATATTAGTTTTCAGCTTGTTTGGGTTGAAAATGAAGACTAAATTGTTAAGTGGAGTTTAAAACGAGGCTCAATTGAAAGGTTCTTTTTTTTTTTTTTTTTTTTTTTTTTAGATTGATTTATATTTGCAGCTCCAAATAAAGAGCGCTGCCAAAAGTCACAGTGATTTACTGTATGCCATCCCCCATTGGCTCGTACTTTATTGCTCTGTATTGACATCATTTAATGAAATTGATTATTTTACTTTTGGAATATGGGTTTGCGTCGACAAGGGTTTAGAGGCATTTGTCTACAGGTTCTTAAAACTACTTTGAAATAAATGTAAGGCTGGGCCGAGGATGGTTATCCTCTTTTGACAACCCTGCAAATTGTGTTGATTGCTTTGCAACCTTGTTTTCATTCAAGGTACACAATGGGGCTGTCTGTCTGAGTTCCCCCCCCCCCCCCCCCCCCCCCCATCCCCTCCACACCATCTTGTTTAATCTTCAAAAGCATCTGGTTTCCTGTATGACCAGTCAGAGATGAGATGTCTTCACGATACACCGCCCGCAGCCTCAACAGTCTCTCGCAGGAAGCCGTGAGCAAACATGCATGCGCTCCAGTCACAGTTGAGGCTGTGTATTAGCCGTTGTGTTTGAAGTGTGTTCTTATGGGAAGTTGCTACAATTGCTGTTCACAAGAAATACAATTATAGCAAAAATGTTATTAGCGATGGCCACTCTGATGATTAAAAAAAAATTCAGAACAATAACAATGAGTTACGGGCATAACGAGTTAGTAATCAGGGTTTTTCCATCACTTTTAGCAGCTGTGCCTTTTCTCAAACAAATGGCCATTTGCAGTTTTGCACTTCAATGTGTTTGTTCTAGGTGCAATTTTGATTCACAAACCGCGATGCGAAAGCGCTTATTTCGAACTTTGCATCGCAGAATTTTATTACAGTATAGTGAAAAGGATATTGTTGAACAGTTGTAAATAACTAAAACATATCCTGCTAATGATGTTTTTTTTTAAATAATAGCCCCTTATAGACAAAAATGGAAAATATAATGATAAAATCGCTACAAAACCCTATGCACACCTTAATGTTTATTTTAATTATGTAACATGTCAGTGGTGGTTTCCAATTCAATTAAAACTGTCAGACTGGCCTGACAGAAGTACATTAGTACCTAAATTGATCTTTGAGAAAAAATGTCCTTGGGGCAGATGCTGAACCCACAGTTGCAGTAGGTGAATGTGGTAATAGTGTAAAGCGCGTTGAGTACCCGAGGTATAAAAGTGCTACATAAGTGACAGCTATTTACCATTTAGATACGCTGGCCTCCACTCATCTGCGAAACACCTGGACTAACCTGCCTTTGCACTAATTTATGCCCCCATCTGAACCTGATTTCCGCCTGTCACAAAAATAGAGCCCTGAGTGTTATCTAAACACAACATTGGAAATAAGTCATGCTACCAACATAGTAGCCGTAGCTAACATCGGCTTGTTTGCGGTGCATGTTGCGTACATTGCACATCTCATGCATGTTCACTTGTGAGGGGCATGGATTAGGGCAGGGATTAGTCAAGCAAATCTACATTCAAATCTTACCGGCAGTTGTAAAACTGCAAAGTCCACTTTAACCCTTTCATGCACCATGTAACCTGATAACATGATGAGCTGTCCACTGTCGTGACGGCTGTCCATGGAAGGGTTACATTTTCACAGTACTGTGGGCTAATAGAGACATTCCTGAGTTTGGGGGTTCAAATCCGGGCTCCAGCCTTGCCATGGGGATTTGGGATGTTTTTCCCGTGCTTGTGTGTGTGTGTGTGTGTGGTGGTGGGGGGGGGCGGTGTTCCTGGGTAATCAGTCTTGCTTCCACATTCCCAAAACATAAGTGATGTGATAGGTCAAATGAGGACTAAATTGTGCATAGGTGTGAATGCAAGTGCAGATAGTTGTCTGAACGGTCCACCGTTGGCCCGTGACCAGTCCAGGGTGTACGTTGCTCAAAGTCTGCTAAGATCTGCTGAAGCGCTTCGTCATTATTAAATAATGGATATTGTTGTCCTGACAGTATTGTTAACATACTATTACAATGAAATCGTTAAATTCAAAGCAGTTTAGAACGCAGGTGATTATTACGTACATCCTTGTAAAAAAGTAATATTATACAGTGCAGTAGTGCAGGTTTTTAATACACCAAAATAAATACCCTTGGCACCAGCTTTGCTACTTTATAAAATACCTCACTTCAGAAATTATTTGTACCCTGACAAGATTATTTCCAGAATTTAAATGAAAACCAGATACCTCAGACAAAGCCTACAGCTGACCGGAGATGAAATGTGGTTTATCTCACCTTGTCAGGTCATATGTCTCTATTAGAAGGAAGCAGAATCGTGCCAAAGCGTAGGGAGGTCATACACAGTGTCACAGCACTCACACCTGGGACTGTTAAATCTCATTGTTGCGCCTGCTCCTTGTAAAAAAAAAAAAAAAAAAAAAATTGTTCTATATGGTAAGGGAAGTTATATTTCAGAAACTGGAAGGGGGTTTAAATGCGGGTTCCCTCATCTAGCAATCACAACTCAACAGAAATGACACTACTCTCAAGTCCACACATACAAGCTTGCACACGCGCATGCACACACGCGGCAGCTGGTTGAGGCAGGTCTGCCAAGAACACAAACGCTGCTCCTGTTATTTGAGAGCTTCTCATGATGGCAAGTCATCTTGGAACTGGTGTGTGTGACAGGTGAAGGTCCTCTGACTTCACCCAGGGTAGACTCTACACTGATCTGATCGAGTGCATCGAAATCGCTTGATATTTTGCCTATGATGCAAAATCGGTGATCGACTGTCATGTCATAATTTGCATGCTCTATCAATAATGTCATTGACTGCTTCCACAAAACAAGACATAGGGGCGTAAGTCCCGTGAACTTCCTGCCGCGCACATTCAGCCAATCACAGATGCAACCAGCAGGCAGGCATGTTTGAACTAACACGGAAAGAGCTCTGATGTTGACACAGGAAGATACGAGATATTCTGTGCTCATACCAAACGTAAAGTGAGCTATTCTCGCAATGCGATTACATATCGGGCCCGATTTTTGTTCCTGGCACAAGTCACAGTGAAATTCTGCACATAAATGGAATTTTGTTTCTTTTGGTATTTTACTAGCCTTGGCGATAACAGAATTGGGTGTAACGGGGGCATTCACACCTTTGTGCGCCATTGCGGGATGAAAGGTAGTGTTTTCCCGGACAACCCTTGCCGCATCCCTAATTTGCATCAAAATCTGAGCAGAACGGAGACACGCCGCGCTTGAAACAGAAATTAGACTAGCTGGAGCTCGTGCATGACATTGTAAACTGTACTACCTCCCCTTTCGGATGATGTAGTCGGCCATGTGTCGGAAGTGTAAAATTGAGACCGCCTTGTACCTCTAGAGATCGTGTATCCGACCCGTGTGTGATGCATAAAGTACTCGGCCTTTGTGGCATGAACAAAAAAATAGTTTTTAACAATTTAACATCGTATTTTATAGTGAAACAATTGAAATTCCAGTTTTAGCTTCAAATGAAGTTTGAATTGTTAATCGTAAACTGTAAAAGAAAACGAATAAGTGCATATCTTGTCGTACAGATAAAGGTGCTCATCCCACCATCTGATGTAATATGCAACGAAAGGTGAAGAAGTCGCTGCCAAACTTGCCAGTAATGAATCGAAGCACAGAGTAGAAAACAGTCCTGTGGTTTTAGTGTGGAGACCGAGACATGTCTGTGGATAATGTCGCCATAATCCAAAATTTATCCAAAAAAAAAAAAAAAAAGACTGCTCTGACCTCCCATTTCCTACACGACTGTTGCTTTAGTTGACTTGTGGGTGTATCAACAAGTGTTTTAAATGTTGTTAATTTGAAAAGGCACAATTTTGACACACCTCTTTTGTATTGTAGTAGAGTGTGAATTTGTACTAATGTTGCTACCAGTGAGGGCAGACAATATAGACTTAAGAAAATGTCGTCCAATGATTTCTACATGCGTAGGCGGGTGAAGGACACAATTGGCTCGATGAAATGTGTTACAACACAAACGATTTGGAGGAGAAGCTGTGTTAGTGTTGAAACAACACAGGAAAAAGAACTTGTGAAAAGCTTAGTGCTTATTCATGAGTGGTAATGTCCAGTCAATAAAACGTGTTCAGAAAAAAAGTTTGAAGCACTCCAAGGTCAACTTTTCTTGAAAGCTTTCATTGAAATCATTCCCACTCTGGGAGCATATTTGATTTTGTTAAATTCCTAAAGTGATGTTGGAGACTGTCCAATGTCACAGCGCACATTAATTTGAACTTTTAAGCATTAATTTCATTTCAAAATGCTTTCACTGCAAAATAATGTGACGTTTTCAACTGGTTTGACATTCAGATTACAAGTCTGACAATGAAGTTGGCAGGAGGAAAGTAACCACTAACACTTTAACAGGCTCTAACAAGCTGCAGAAAAGGTATGCATTCTGTAATTTCTCAAGCTTCTTAATAGAAACTGTGGAGCAGCTGCTTTAAGTTTTTTTCATGTTTAGGCGGTTTTACAAGGTGGCAAGGGGTGGCAGCTGCTACTGCCACCAAATGCCTTGCCACCCCAGCTGTTATCCCGACTGTTGCCAATAAATATGTCAATAGTATCCATCCATCCATCAATCCATCCATTTTCCGATCCACTTATCCTCACAAGGGCCACGGGGGGCGCTAGAGCCTATCCCAGCTGTCTTCGGCCAGATGCAATCATCAAAAGAGCCACATATGGCTCGCGAGCCATACATTTCCAACCCCTGCTTTATAGTAAGCATGAGACTTGGTTTAAGTTTTACTGTTTTGGTGCTTTGTACTGTCTTTGTTCCTACTGTATTAGTTTTTGTTTGTTTGTTTTTGTATGACTTTTTTGCTGCATGTACACAACTGTGTGTACACGGTGTGCTATAAATACAGTTGAGTTAAGTAAATTGGCTTCTTTGTGAACATATCTCATAAATTTAGAGGGTGTGATTCACTGTGACTTAATGTAGATTGTCAAATATCTAATAAAAACGTACTTTTTTTATTGTAATTGATGAGAATTGTTTTTGTATAGCCTACAAGGACCGGTTTAGTGCTCAATATTAAATTGTTATTTATGTCACATGCATAAAACCTGCCAGAGAAAGCAGAAAATGAAACCTTAACTTGAAGTGTGTGTGTGTGTGTGTGTGTGTGTGTGTGTGTGTGTGTGTGTGTGTGTGTGTGTGTGTATTGGGGGTTGGCGGGGGTCCCCAACCCCATTCCCCTTCCCGAACTGAGACTTCTGCAACCCCTTTGCTACCCATGTTTCCCCTTTCTAGAGCCGCCCCTGCATTTCTCAGACTCCAGTGGACAGAGGGTCATCCTCTAGTGCTCAGCTCGGCCCAATTTTGCACGTGATAGAGCTCTATCAGTTCTGACAGCACCCTAGAGCCGACTGGGATTTGAGAACTCCCTCCTTTCACCCCCAAAACACACACGCACGCTCTTCTGCTGTCTTTCTCTAAAACGCACGATGGACAGGGATGAAAGGCGGAACAAAAGCTGTCAAAGCAAAGAAAGGAACAGGTTTGACGATATCTGTCAAGATGCTTAAGGACAATAGGATACTTTGTCTCTGGTTTCATTATTTGCTCTCGTTTAATTGGAGACAGACAGCTAATCACAGACAGCAACCTCTCCACAAGTCAAGCATCGTCGTCTCCTGGAGGCAATCACCATGAACACACTGTCTCATTGAGTTCTCGGTCTGCAAACTCAAGTCTCTACAAATTGCCTTTGAAGCAAGTGAACATTGAGCAGAGATGACTGCACGGTAAATATACCATTAGTCGAAAGACTTTAGCAATTACATAACCGGTGATGAAAAAGACAATAATATGTGATTTGGATGTACAGTACATGTAGAGGGCCGGTTTCAAGCAAGTTTTCCAAATCTTATTGGCAAGGAAGCTTTTACTCCTCTACTAACGCTAATGCTAATCATCCAGTCAGCTTCCAAAATGTTTTTGCCGACCATTCCAAATAGCTTTCGTTGATTCATTTCCAGATGGATTTGAGAAACAAACCATCTGCCATGTCAGATTAGCGAACTGGCCAAATGGCTATGAATCCGTTGCTTTTGCACTTTCAAAACTTTGCTGACCATCTTTATTTCATGACAGACAACCAGTTCGTGTAATGCCTTGATCTAATACAGTACCTTGTTCTTACTAGAGCACAAACCGCTGTGCTGTTTGCAGACACTGATGCTCTCCACAATGTGGTTGGATTAAAAAAAACATGACGGCCCATTATTAATTTTTTTTTTTTTTACACCCTACAATGTGCTGTTCTAGTGAATGATTGTCATGATATTCATATAATATTCTGTTTCAAATGTGATCTAAACTTAATCAGGATTTTATTTGTATATATCCTTATGCAAGGGTGACACTGTGGTTGGCTGCGTAGCATATCCACCTCACAGTGCAGAGGTCCCGGGTTCCATGCTGGGTTCTGGCCTGCGTGGTTTTACTCCGGTTTCCTCCCACATTCCAAAAACATGCATGGCAGGTTAATGGGACACTCGAAATTGTCCCTAGGTGTGATTGTGAGTGGGAATGGTTGGTTGTCTGTGCACCCTGCGAATGGCTGGCAACCACTTCAGGGTGTACTCTGCCTACTCAACAACTTTTTTTGCACCACGGACTCGTTTCATGGAAAGACTGTATTTTGACAGAGCTGCAGGAAAACAAAAAAAAATCTCAGTTGTCTGTGTGTTATTGGATATAATGCTGTGGCAGACAATTGTAGTCCAGCGATGGCGAGTTGAAATCCCTCAGTAAATTGGTCGATTTGAAGACCATAAACACGTGATTATGTATGAGTGATTTCAAGCTTTAAATGCAGATATAGAAGACTAAAATAGACAAATCGGTTCCAATCCAGCATGCAAACGAGGGACGGGTGGATCTGCAAGAATTTTAGACATTTCAAGCGCATGTTGGAGCGTTCACGACGTGCAATGATGTCGCAATGCGTCCCCGAGCGCAAATTCTCCCCCCTTCGTACACACACACACACACACACACACACACACACACACACACACACACACACACACCACATGGACGATTAAGCCCTGCTGCCAACAAACATATGAATAGATAAAAAAATAAATAAAAATACAGTGCTTCATGATCTTTCACTTCTATATTCTGCTTTGACCTGAAGTTAAAAAGTTCACAATTTAAAGTTTATGTTGACTTGCAGGTGTGTTGTTTTCTGATGACAAGCAGCCAGGCCATTCATAATCTTGCCTCATTCTTATCAGAGCTCCCACTGCTATTTGGATGAACTTATGTACTCCACAATGTGGCTGGACAGAAAAACATGCATTGACGCATACGCCATGATTTCTTTTGTTTGGTTTTTGCCCAGTTTTGCTCACTTAAACCTTAATGGAGACGTAGACTCTACCGAGTGCTGTTATATGAATCCAAATGTTCTTTCGTCTGTCTACTTTTAGTTAAAATTTGCATCCAAAGGTGAAGGTGAAGCTGCATTATAATAACACCTTGACCCCAATATCGCAGTGTGCACACTCCCTTCACTTCTTCCAACTGTTCTGTCTCACAGTTTCCACCTGACTCATTTCTGTCTTTCTCTACAATTGCTTCTAACCTTTGACTCCATGCACCACTCTTAATCCCTTTTTTGATTCAAGGAATGATGTAGGCTGAATTATTCAGTATTCATATTTCCATCTTCATCATCCCTCCACACTCAACTCTGACCTAAAAAAAAAAAAATGCTGCCTTTCTTTCTTTTCACGCGATGAATTACTACCCTATCTTCTGTGAGACCTTGCCAATCTATTAATCTAACTTGCCATTTACTGTCTTTTTTCTGCAGCTCTGTTAAAGGTTGGCTGCCTCTCCTCTCTCTCAATCTGTCACTCAGTCTTTGTGTGCAAATCCCACATTTTACACCCCCAGACTGAAATATTCAATTTGGATGCCATTTGTTTCACAGTTGGCAACGGGGCACATACGCACTGTCCTTTGTATAAACTGGGGCTCTCATCACCAAATACAATCACCCTTCACCCTGACTAGAGTTAACTTTGCCCTGTAATGAAACTGCATTTGGTTTTCACATCCATGGTACTGACTAGTTCTACAATGAAATCCGCATGTTATGTGTGAAGAGCATTTTACACCACTCTATTTTTGAGATCAGGGAGCGACTCTCGGTTTGACAGCACTTCATCATTTTGTCATGATTTCAGTAGATGACAACATTTAAGCGGCCCGGTGGCCCAGTGGTTAGTGCGTCGACGTCACAGTGCGAAGGTGCAGGGTTCGATTTCGGCTCTGGCCTCCCTGTGTGGAGTTTGCATGGTCTCACCGGGCCTGCGTGGGTTGTCTCCAGGTACTCCGGTTTCCTCCCACATTCCAAAAACATGCACGGCAGGCTGATTGAACACTCTAAATTGTCCCGAGGTGTGAGTCTCACCGCAAATGGTTGTTTGTCTCTGTGTGTGTGCCCTGCGATTGGCTGGCAGCCGGTTCAGGGTGTCCCCCGCCTACTGCCCGAAGACAGCTGGGATACGCTCCAGCACCCCCGCGACCCTTGTGAGGATAAAGTGGATCAGAAAATGGATGGATGGACAACATTCAATTGTGGCTGTCGAACAATCTCTTCTGAGATACTGACTATCAATTTGAAAAAAAAATAAAATAAAATTCAACCTACGTTTCATCATTATGAACAGCACACAATGAACGATTTTGTGAGCCTACTATAAGTAAGCTAATAAACTAAGTAAGGTAGTAGCAAGCTAAAATAAGCTAAGTACTAGTAAGTTTACCACAGGAATAAGGAAATTTTTTTTTTTAATTCATATATTTCCAGATGTGTTTTTCATACAAACATTTACTGTAATTTTCACTTTCCATAGCATGGGTTTGTGATAGAGACTTCAGTGCGTTCCGACCTGCATACAAAACAGGCCTCTGATTACGCATTTTGCAAACTGAGGACCCACAGCAACAACAACACACTTGAGCTTTTTGTTAATCTGGCAGTAAAATAAATACAACACAATTTTGGTACCGGCACATTAAACTACGCCACTGTTGTACCTGAACAAGTTCAATGAATGAAAGTTCATGAACCCGTTCATATTTTGGGCAAACGTGAACTGTAAATGTATGAATGGGATAAATACTTATTTGGCAAACAAAACCACAGAGACTCAAATGGCCGCACGCTTCATCAAAATGTAAAGCATGATGGCAGATCGAAGGGGTGAAAAAAGAGCCCGTGTCTTGTATGCCTAAGAATTAAAAAAATAAAAAATAAAAAAATAGTAAAGTTGTGTTTGTTAGTACCTGGTAGGCATGAGAGTGTTTTCGGTTTAGAATTTGCTGCATGAGCTGTGTGTGTGTGTGTGTGTGTGTGTGTGTGTGTGTGTGTGTGTGTGTGTGTGTGTGTGTGTGTGTGTGTGTGTGTTGTGCTGGTGAAAAGCATTTGGTTGGGAGCATTTTGAAGTCACAGGTGGGTCGCTGTTTCATGGTCACTTAAAGAATGGGGGGTCGGGGTGGATGGGTTAATTAGAGTGTATTAAGGAACATAGCTGCAATGACAACTAATTTCCTCCCAAAGCCTGGTTCCTAAACCGGCCAATATTTTTGCTCATAAATTAAGAACAAAAGCCATGTTTTTGTTTCGATTCTAAATTCCATTAAAAAAAAAAAAACATTCAAGCAACACGTTTTTCCTCATGTTTTAAGACGACAGGGCCAAAGTTGCAGCTGGCTACTGTGGACTGAATGGGTGGCAAAAATGTAGAAAAGGGGTTTTCAATTTCGGATGTTCTTAACCTACCATGCTTTGCAAAATAAATTATTTCGCAAGCCTTCAAATATGAAAGCCAATCAGGAGAAAAGTGAACTATATATTTTTTTCCTGTTTTGCATTTTATTACCGGTATTTCATATTTGCAACAAATTTCCATGCTCACGCTGCACATGTTTCAAAGATGACTCACAAAATATATTGTTTTTTGCCACGCAGTCTAAAAGCTATTCTTATACGCTGATCCTTGCAAACTAAAGTGCCAACAGTTGACTTAATGCACCATCACCACATCAAAGCGTTTCCCCTGCACAGATATACTCAAAATATGAATCGATGATAGCGTCGCTTTCTGGTTCAAGTAATGCACTGCGCTGCCTTACCTCATGCATGCTTTGGGCCCATCTAATCTCTGATGTCACACTTTCCATGTCCTCAAGTAACACCTCGGCTCCAACTGAAAATGGCGACAATCCGTTGCCCGGGGAACAAACTTGTTCTTGGCATCTGTCATGCAACCCCCCCCCTAAAAAAAAAAACAAGTAAAATTAGGGAAGCTGATCGACACTGCATGCTGTTATGACAGTGACAGAATTCAGCTAAGTTAGAAGAGAGCATCAGAACACTGTTTTTGTTGAAGAGAAGGTCGCCATGATCAGGAAGGCCTCACAAGAAACTACTTCGTCTTAAAAGAGAGAATGAAAACTCTTTGTTCTCGCATCTAAAAGAATTTGATGGAAAGAGGAAGGGGAATGTCTCGTCTGGCAAATTAAATCAACGAGAGCTTGTGCGTACCCGGAGACCCTCACAGGGGCATTTTCTCCTCGGTGGCTTTAGAACACCCTTCCTCCTCCTCCTAATGGAAGGGAAGCAGAACAGATGGGACACAAATTGCACTTTCATACACCTCAAGGTTCAAGGCAATTTCCCCTCTGCGCCTGTGAAGTTCTCGGATTGCCTCTCCATCCTTTGAGCCTTTCACTAATCAAAGGGGTTAGGGTTTGTTCAGTGCCCCGGCTTGTACACTCACTCGCTTACACACACATTAACACACGCGTGGACACACACCCCAAAACACACACATGACACGTGAATGCAACCACGTACCCATAAAAGCCCTTATTACTTTGACCAGCCTTCATGTTTTGACTAGTCATCTGTGGGAATCATTTTAATGATGACATTGATAGCATCAAAGTCTCTGTCTCAAAAAAAAAAAAAACAACCAAAAAAACTGAGAAATGATGGTTGCGCCACACAATCCTGATGTTTGCTCTTGAAGGCACATGAACATTCTGATGTGTTTCATAAAGTAGATAATTTTCTCATCAGAGATTATTGTGTCTGTAATAATAGTACGGCTCCATTACGCATGCAAAACAATGCACCAGTGATAGCGATAGTATCATGAGATAGCCATTTACCCAGGTATGTACATTACCATCAATGTAATTGAAACTGTGTATCCTCTTGCACAGTAAGATAACCACAAATTAAATAAATAAAATAACTAATTAAACAATTTCTATTTATTTATTTATTTATTACACAAGTCTAAATTACACAAAATACAACACAAACGGTACTTACGCAACGCATTTGGCACAAGAAGTCACAGTGATCACTGTATGCTACATACGTACGTTTGGTGGTTGATCAATGTCAAGCAGACATACTGAAAGAACGTTTCACGTTTAGGAGAGTTTACGTTTTGCTGGAGGTTTCTGCATCTTGGCAAAAATATTTGGGGCATAGAACAATTTAAGACAAATGTTTTTATTCACATGATTTATTATATGTGAAACAATACTCCATTCATTCGGAAAAAAAAAAATTAATTATATGAAGGCACACTTCTTAGTGTCCAGGGGGATTACGAACTAGCGAAAGACTATTTCACACTAAAAGCTAAGGTACCAAAAGGAGATTTAGTTTCAACATGTCAGATGTTGTCATTTTGAGGCCCCTGTAGCAAAACTCCAGAAAGTAATGCAAAATTACATTTTGTAACAAGCAGTTACAAAACATTACATGTCAAAATGTTTTAAGTGGTTGTTTACTGTTGACAGCATATGGATGAAAAAAAGTCTGCATTTCCTGACGTGGTTAGCTGCTCATGTTTTCATCGCACAACCACAAGAAGATTCGGCTCGTCTGTATCAAAATTCTTCTGTTAGTTTTATACAAAACTGTGTGATATGAATGTGCGAAGTTCTAACAAGTTTTACTTACTCCAATGCTGTCAGAAGCCATCGCCTATTTCGTCGCTATGTCGTCGCATCCCAGGAGCTACTGAGGAAGTAACCAAAATACTTCATGCAATGTTGTTTACAATGCCATTAACAAACAAACATTAAGGCCCATTTGACTAAATACTGCTGACAGATAATTTGGTGATCAATCTCCATAGCAACCATGCCCATTAATTAATATTGCACTTGGAGATTTAGACAGACGATAATTATTATGGAGCGTGCACAATTGTTGTGAGAGGGGAGAGGTGGGGAGGGAGTTTGTAGGCACGGTTACCACAGTGCACCACCATCTTTCATTTCTGGCCTTTGTCCCACACCAAGAGGCACAGCCCTGCTCTGCATACCAACCACGTGGTTAACTGTGTCCCCAAAGCAATTACAGACAATTGCGGAGGTAGTTAGCGATTAGTGGATTCAATGTAATGAGTCTGCTGTTGCCATGGCGATTGAATTTTTCAATAATACTTGTCTGAATGAAGAGCCCTTTAAAAAGAGAGAGAGAGAGAGAGAGAGAGAGAGAGAGAGAGAGGTTTTAACAGATGGAGGCAGATACAGGTATAGTCCATTTACTACTACCATTAGTTTGTTATTGACTGCAATTAGTACTTTTCATGCACACTGTAAAATGGGGGAAATAGCCAGAAAAAAAAAACCTAACAACAAAAACACATTGTAATTAACCTGCAGAAATCAATGTAACTGCAAAGCTCAGCATGAACTGCAGTCTGTTTATGGCTACGAGCAGCTGGTCCGGGTGGCTTGAAAACAACCACAAACTCATTTTCAAGGTCTCCACCTGCTCTATCGTGTTTTTGGATCTTATTTTGAACAAGTTGTGTGCACTTAGCTTAAATGCTCTTCCCTCAACCGTCAGCCGTAATTATTTGCTCAGTCATATGTATATTGCACATAGACATTACCATCTGTGCTTTTTGTCGCTTCGGGGCCAGAGTTGACATATTACAGTGAGAAGGCTCATATTGAGTAGGATAATGGATTCCAAACTACAGCATTTCATATCCTGTGTAATTTGATCGCTATTTAGTCTGGATATCTGATGCCCGCTCCTCTCCCTTTATGAAAGTGTGCGTGCAAACGGGGGCCTGAATCCAAAAATGATTTATGGCAGATTCATGAAGAGAGGCCAAGGGGAGAGAAACAGATTAGGTAGAAATCTGGAGAGATAAAGATGAGACGTCTGTCTGCCGCTGAGGGCAGCGAGACAAGTCCCGTCTATATCAAGCTCAGGGAAATGTGCTCAGGGCCCTGACAGACAGCATAGAACCATCTCAGAGTTGACACAGACATCATCTTTCGTTTCTCCTCCTCGGGCAAGGGGAGAACTGTGACATTGCCAATTATAAAGTCTTTAGGGTGGCCTTCTACTTTATTTCGCTTCCCCCTCATTGTCATTGTACTGTTACGTTCATAACTTTGTCCACTTATTGTGGAAAGGCATTTTAAATGATTTGTTAGAAAAATCTTTTTCATGGAATTAAAATTCAATGTACTTTGTACATCATCAATTGTTTTTGTTTTTTGTTTAAAGGGGAATTGGGTTTTCCACAATTTGTGACTTATAAACTGTGCAACGCAATTGAAAAAAAAAGAAACTCAGATCATGTGGGTGCAAACGTGCCCACTCTCATATCCAGTGATGTGGCTGTTCTCAGCATTAACAAATTTAAAGTGTTTCAAATTAAACCCAACAAAAGATGAAATATTCTATCGTCTTTTTTTTTTTTTTTTGCTTTCTGGCAGAAATCAAAAGGTTTCGTGCTGTACACTAATGCCCCTAATTTTCGTGCCCAGCACAAGTTTAACTGCAAATTGCAGTCTAACTGTGTGCATGAGTGGAGTTTTCTTTCGTTTGATACTTGCCTTGACTAGTGCAAGTAGAAGTGGGCGTAATGGGAGTGAATGCAGCTGACTCTTGGCAAATCAATCCGTCTCCCCTCATTCTCTTTATATCGAGGACATGGAGAGCCGAACAGTCTACATGGCAAATAGATGCAGGAGATTGACACGTGCAAAGTACAGGTAAAGGGAAATCCAAGATCTCCACTTGCGAATGATATGAGGTTAGCTGCTTTTGATGGGCTTTTGCGTCAGTGTGTGACAAATGTGTTTAAATGTGATTGGTTTATCCTGAATACAGCTTCATTCCCATTGATAAGAAGATGTGCACATATATGCAATCAAGTTTCGGTGTCTTCAATGTATATTTTTACTTCTCTAGAAAATACATCTTTTTTTTTCCAAGTGAGTTCTACAGTTTATATGAGTTGAGCACTGACTGGACCTACATTGAGCAGCTAGCTGGCTATTACCTTCCATCACTGTCATTTGTGATCCAAACCTTTCTCTGCTTCCTCTTTAGAAGTCAACCACCCTGTCAAGTCAACCCCACAAGAAGCCTCATCTGCCCGTGGGACTTCGACTGCAATCTTCTGTCAAGCTGCTGTTCACTGTCAAGCCGGACGGCTACCAGCTGGTGTCCAACCATAGCAACTCCTCCACTAATATGGCGGCTTAAAAGTTCGCAAGGCGTTTGGAGGACATCTTAGGCTGATAGAGACAGACCACAAAAATCCGAGGGTGTCTGCAGAGAGGTTTACTGTAACATTGACAAGCGCATTCATCGAATTCTCTTTAGAAGGTTCCAGAAAGTCTTTGAACTTGATGGGGCCCCAGCTCTTTAAATTTCTCATTAGTTATCCTGATATCCAGCTGGTAGTTTCTTTTTACCATCTTAAAAAGCAATCATTGGATAGACCAATGTCTAATACCTACTGGTCATCCCACATGAACACGGAAGTAGCCTGCAGACTAACAGATGGATAAAAACGGACAAACAAATTCGAATTTTAGTGGTAGCATGAATCCGAAAGTCAAAGACTATTATCATGTTGTACTCCCACAAGATTTCGGTGAATCCCTGGAGACCTCAGCATACCTCTTAAATTCGGCTAGCATGTCCAGTATTAAGAGTAGCAGTGTCATGCCAGTTAAACATAGTGCAACATTGAGGGAGGGGGTTGACTAACTTGACTGCTAGGAGCAACAGGGATGAGAATAGAGTCGAGAACGTTTGCAGGTTTTATAGTATCCTTTTAATGTATTAGTGTTACAACTGGCAACCTATTTGAGAACGTCAACGATGTTGAAATATTTGTTCAAATATTACCTGTGATGGCAACAGTTTGACCATGGGGAAAAAATGGATCAATTTACACTTTTTCTATATGGAAAAATGATTAACAATGTATATGTGGTTAATGCTAAAACAACTCCAAGCGCAGTACTGACACAGTACAGCCGGAATTCTCAACTGATGGGTCAGAACCCAAAGTGTGCTGCGTCCCATTTTGGATAAGTCACACACAGCTAATAAGGAGAATTACCGATATTTGTATTCACATTTTTTTTTCAAAAAAGTTCTGGCATGCACCCAGTTCCCACACAGAACATACAATATTGGGTAAACATTAGGAAATGTTCGTAACTTGTTCTCTCGCCACAAGCTAGTCTGTAAGCAATTACAGTGCAGCTCAGTGTTTGCTAACGGACGTCATAGCTAGCAATACGCTTCTGGCAGTATGTCAAAGTCATTTGAAACTGCGTTTAAAAAGGTAAGATGGTGCACACGTAACCTGTATTTTCAAAGTCTATTCTTCAACAAAAACATCAATTGCTTTATTGTTCTTAGCGTTGATAAAATGGCTCAAGACTTTGCAAAAATTGAAAGATGTAGGTGCCAGTGTTATAACAGTTGAGAACCACTGCTGTACAGAAATATAAAAATGGATCTGTAGAAACTGCATGTGTATGTTTTTTTCTTGATAGATGATAATGAAAGCATCTTCTTGTAAGAAAACCAGTATTTTGGCCTGACAGTCTATCTGAAGGTACGATGACGGATTTCTTTCTGTAAATGTTGGACCTGTAAAGATGTGGGATAACATTTGTTGGTCACATAAGGAGTAAAGCATGATACCTGTGTGGGGAGCTCACCCAGATAAACACCAAATTGCCTCCATTCAAACGCTTTCCCCACCATCACCAGGTCAAGAAAACTTCCTATCACAGTGATGGTTTTTTTCTTCTATAAAGCAACCATTTGTGCTGACAAATCGAGAGAAAACCGGAGCTGATTCAGCCCATTTCCCCAACTTTCAGTTTCCATCTCCGTTTCATTTCTCCCCTCCTCTCAGGTAGGACGACTGCCAGCCGTAATGCCGGTCAGTGCGAGGCCGCCTCCACTCGAGCAGAGTGCTGGAAGTTCTGTGTGATTACGCCTCAAACCCCCCTGCTGCGGCGTAGGGAGTGAGAGGGGAGAGCGGTGAGCTTTTAATACCACACACAATAGGGCACCTCAAGCCCAGACAGGCACCATATTTACACAGAGACCAGGCTCTCCCTCAGCATTATGACAGAGCAGGCGGAATGATCACCCCTCGCCTTGCAGCCGAGGATCCATAATTCATGAAGAAAGGTGGATGGGGTGCAAAAAGGGCATGCTTACAGGGAGTGGGGGCGCTGCCTGAGGAGTGTGTCCTGAGCCCTGTGTGTCTAAGTAATTAAATGAGATTAGGTATGCGCTGAACCCATTTTCAGAGAGATTGGCTGGCAATGCCATTATTATTGGAAAGGATCAGAGGGGCTTAAAGGCATTGGGGAGAAAGGTAACTGAAGAGAGGTTTGAGGAGATTTATTGAAAAAAAAAATCGCTAATGTAGGCTGCAGGTTGGAGACAGTCATCTTTTGCGTTCCCTTTTAAGAGGTGAGAGAGGTGGTGGCTTGGCTTCCTGTGGGGGTGGGGGCGGGGGGGGTCAAGCAAGACACTCATGTCAAAGGTGGCACTACGAGGCCGATGTCCACAGACCGCTCTGCCCAGAACATCCGTTTCTAATTTGTGTGACGACGCTTGCGCGGATGGCGCCTGATTTGCAAGAGGGTGCCCGCAGCAGAACTCATTTGAATAAGCACACATCCGAGTTATCAGGCGGAAGTGTTTGCAGACAGACAGAGCGCTAACAATCTTTCGACGGTATAGCCAGACACCCACGGCAGCCAGTGTTTCTCCATGTGCACCTGGACTGTAATCCTGACACAGATAACCAAGGCAAGTCCAAACACAATCCTGTATTGTCATCCCAACATTTTATTCCTAATCTGGAAGGGAGCAACATCTCAGACAGTATACCTAATCAGAGATGATTTCCTTTTGCCAAAAGAGCTGAGGCAACTTCTTGTTTGTGCTTCCCTTCTTCCCCTTTGGCGACAGCAACCCTGGGAGAGATGCAGAAAGCACATCCCCCAGGGAGAAAAGCTGCCTCGGGCCGCAGAAAGCCTATTTACAACAAGCTGTGCTTGTTACTTTCATCAAAATAGAGCACAGAGCTTTTTCTCGTGCCTTGTTTTTGTGCTTTTGGCAGGAGGTTGTTATTGTAAAGCACCGACTCCATTGTGTTCAGCGGTGCGGTGAAAGTTTAGTCGAGTAGAGATTGGTTGGCCACAAAAGCTTGGTTCCATGAGAGGTCATTGTGGTTTATAGACGTGGAAGGAGGTAACTTTGGGAGGCACGGACACGCTTCATCCTCGGCTGTCCTCTATCATCTTCAATTAAAGGATCGACGGTCTCTGGCGGGCACGTTTGTCATAATCTATTCACGATGGCACATTCCAGATATTGAAGGAAAGGACAGAAAATCAATAGGCTGGATTGGTCTGCCAGGCCCAGAGGGAGGTCTCCTTACCCATGCAGGCTCGCATGTCTCAGGCTCAGTTCTCCTCCATCGAGGCTCTCTTTTTTACTACTGTTTGGGCCATCACTTTGAATTTTGTCAAAGGGTTTTGATGACTAAAAAAAAAGGGGGGCGGAGGGGTGGATACAGTGTATAGCATGATGGTTTTGTAGTCCGCTGACCTGCCATATGCCCTCCAGTCAAATATGCAATCATTTCTAGTCTGTCTGTGGACACGGAATGCTTTTGTTTGCACCGTCTGGGACATAATATAACTTCACTGTAGCAAGCAATGAATGCTTCACAAAGGTACCGACAGATTTTTATCTATCTATCTATCAACAGTACCCGTCTGTCCGTTTCTCATAATGTTGAGCGGGTTTCGAGTAACACTGAATTTGGTCAATTTTACACTAAATGTGAATCTCACATCTCTTGATCCTCTGCTAGGGCTCTTATCAGGTCAGAACAGGTGGAGTTAAAAAAAGAAAATTAAAAAGGCAACACAGGGATGAATCAAAGTTAGTGTCTTCTTGACGACTCCACCCATGCGGTATTATCTTTCATTACCTGTCCACAACAATACACACTCCTGCATTTCTTTTTTTTTGGGACTTCTTTGCAACAGTAACTATAGATTCATTGGACTGTAAGGGACCAATCACACTTGTACTATGACCACCTAACGGCAGTATTCATGTCTGAAAGCTTTACGTCGCTGTGTGTTTGAGAGACATGATAATCACAGGAAAACAATTCTCCCGCAGGGTGGGTGATGCTACAATTAATCTGATATGATTTATGTTTGCCTACTCTTGCTCAAGTATTTAGAACAAAGATGAAAAGGAATATCACCCAGTGGGAGGGGTCCACCTACGATCTATAAAGTCCTCCATCAAAATCACCTCCCTAGCTTTATGAGGACATAAATCTGAGGTTGCATTATTCTGCGGCTCTTCAAAGCACCTTGACAGTGTGAGCTGCCTTTTTTCCTTTTAAATCCGCTTCTTTGTGTGGGTTTTTTTTTTGTTTTTTTTTTACAAAATTGTAAAAGTTTATCATATGTTGGATAAGGACAGGGAGCCTGATTTACCTGTTTGTAATTTAGCAGTGGTGGGTAACTCCATCCATCATTCGCCAGCGGCTGGCCTGCCATATCATCAGCCATCCGTCATTATTTCAGGCCGGCGCAGTCTGCAAATTGTGGGTCATCATTCCGCCATCGGTAAATTATACTTGGTCACTGCTATTTTAGGACGGTCAATAAAAAAACAAGTTACATATACGTGTTAGAATCCATTGTGTCTGTCGTCACTGTTCGGCTGTGTGGCCCCTCCCTCTGTTGTTTATTGTTGCCTTTCCCTTAATTCAGTGTCGGGCTGGGCGTCTCCCTAATCATTGCACCTGTCTCGCCTACACACCTGCCAGTCTTCACCTCATCAGGCACTCTCCTTTGCAGCATCAAGGCCAGTCCGAAGGGCCTGCCATTACCAGTTTGTCAGCTATTATCTTCCCTGCCATACTCACTGCTGCCCAGCTGTTGGCCTCAGCTTTCCTATGCACCTTGGTTTGGTTTCTCTGACTGCCTTTGGTTCCTGTATTCTTGACCTGTCAATAAACCCAGTACTGAGTTCATCGTGTCTGCCTGTGGGTCCGGCGCTTGTCTTAAGCGAAGCTTAACAATACGGTTCTATGAGTTCTCTTACACATGCCCTGGGTCACACGGGGGGGTCACTGATGATGTATGTTGGTATGCATTCTTGAGCTACACGCAACGGGACTATTCCGTGCTGTAAGGCACCGCCTCTGGCAGCTATGAGTGACGGAATAGATTTTTTTTTTTAATAACTGACTGTCCTAAAAACTGTTTTATTACTCACAGTCCTAAAACAGTGGCAATAAACTCTAATTCGGCAATGACGGAAGCACGGTTAGACTAATGATGACGGAGTGAGGGACTGGGCTAGCCTGAAATAATGACGGACTGACAACTGGCGAGCCGCTGGCGAATGACAAATGATGGACGAATTTACCACCTCTGTAGTTTATATGTGCTTCTGTCAGAATTCATTCATAAACCTCCAGCAGCCCCTATCTAAAAAAAAGTGAGAGGCAAACGTCTGCAAGAGATGGAAAAGTCGGCACTTGCTGCGGTAAACATCTTTTGCCTTCAGCCTGCTTGTGAACCCTCCACCTCACCACCAGCATTACACACAGAGCTGCACACTGCGGTGGGCCCGTGGAGTGAGAGCATCTAGGTTGGACTGCGTATACACTTCTAATTGGCAGTCTGTAGACACGGGATGAGTGATATGTGCCAAACAATCGAGCACAAGGAGGCGATGCACTTAAAAAGCCATCACTCCTACAGCATAGCATTGTCTTCGTATTAGCTGTGATAAATGCAGAGCATGAGAGCTCCCCATCCACCATTAACATCAGATTCATCTCCGCCTGTGCTCGGTGGTCCCACTAAAGTCTGCCATCGAGTTATTTATGACGCACATGGAAAAGGCTGTTTCTTTAACAGTGGTGGGAGCAGTGCACAGAACATGAGCTTAGAGGAGCCGGTGGCTGTTTAGTAAATAAATCAAGTGGCTAAATGAGGGCGGCCAGCGGAATGAGTAAGACCCCTCTCCTGTTAATTATGCCCCAGGCTGCAGCTTCTGGACTCTACCACTAACAGGTTCTGGATGCTGCGATTGTTAAAACAGGCCGGACGCTGTGTTGTAGGTAGTAGCGCTTGGCTCGGCCCATCAGATCGGACCTTGGCCATGAATTATGCGCTGCCGATGGAAAGAAGCCAAATAAAACATGTGCGGGATAATCTGCACTAAGGAGGCTCCACTCCAGTCGTTTCCTTTAACAACCTGTCCCCTTTTTGAAAAGATTCACTTCCTAATCACAGATGAGAGACGTGCACATCAAACAGCACCAGCGACTTTGGTCTACACAGATGCCTTATAAAAGCAAACAAGCTATAAATAAAAGAGAATTTTATTGAGGGCCGTCGGTTGGGCATGTGGGGCTGAAATAGAGAGGCGAAGAACACAGGGGGGATGAAAGCAAGATGTGAACAAGTGAAAGGATAGGGAAGAAAAGGCCACTTTTGCTGAGCGAAGGAAGATGGAAGAAGGAAGAGGAAGTAAAAGAAAAATGAAGGGGAAAAAAGGGATATCATAGGATAAGAAAGGAAAATAGCGATGAAACAACATGCAGTTGATGAATGAGAAACAATACAATAGGATAGGACAGGACAAGACTGGATAAGACAGGAAAGGCAGACATGGGCGGGTATAGCGCATGATGTTGCTTCTTTTACGGAACACAGTGTGATGCCATTGAGATGCGATTCCATGAACAGGTTGGCTAAGGGTGGGACTGGTGTCACAGCTTGTAATGAAATCCTTTCATGTGGCAGATGATAAGAGGGGGCGAACAAGGGAGAGGGCCCTCTGGGGAGGGGAGGACACCTGACCACCACCTCCACCGGAGCAGTGGAGAGGAAAAGTGCGGGTGTGGGCAGGAAGCAGCGCCACAGTGACGAGACGGGTTCTTACCAAAGACAATTGACTGTTGACTAAACCCCTGTGAATTTTTCCATTCTTGCACAGCATGCAGTTTGCACTGCACAACGGGGAAGATTTCCAATTTTGGCCTCACAGTTTGACATCATTTTAAAGAAAAGCAGTTTCCTTCTTAAAGCAATGACTGTCAATTTAGCCAACACGAACATAAAACATCCTTTATATATTTGCACGGTCAGCGTTTTTGTTTTGTTTTGTTTTGTTTAAACATAAAATATGTAAGTGATGCTGTTTGGAGAAATGTTTTGGAAAATATTTGAACAAGATGACTTTTCAGAAATCATCATAGTACACTGGTCGACACAAAGCCACATCATGGACATTATAGTATGCACACAGCTCTTCTGCGTTCGGAGTATGGTGCCACGTAAACTTCTGGTCAGCATGTAAAGACAGAGTGACCACATGGTAAATGGGTTCAAATAGTGGCACACCGAACTGTTGGCTGAAGGAGCAAAACTCTGATGATATTTTGACCTTGAAAAGTACTTGCACCAAATAATTGATTACACCGATTACGCAATTTTAGGTTATCACACATTTAGCAACAGACGTTGTTATTTTTTTTTTTTTGTCAGATGGTGTTCCAGCAGATTGTAACATATTCATAGCAGAAATTGTTATGAACACCCAAGCAGCCAATCTGATCCAAAGTTCACCATGAGGAGTAAACACATATTTTTTTGGGCATGTGTGGACATTATTTGCAATATGTATTTGATATTACTGTACAGTACAGCCTGTCAGACCAATTAGTCTCACGTGACATTCACAAGAAAGTTATCTTTTGGAAAGAAAAAAGGAAGTCACCTTTTCCCCAGTAGCGCATGTTCTTCATGACAGGAAATTGAGATTGGTCAGCAGTTGCATGCAGCTAGCGATCAGTCGCGAAGGTGCTTTTTTTTTTGTTTGTTTATTCCCTTTCAAAGCTTGTTGGTTTGATCTGCAATGCACTGATGGCATTGGCAAAGAAAAGGAATCTGGAGCGACATTTTAAAATGGGACATGGCAGTTACGGTAGGATTTGTTCCTGCAGAAATAGCTTTATTACGCTGCAAAAGTTAGTCCCGGCCTCACCACCTGCCATTGTCAGGTCTCCCACTAAGGTTGGCAGTGATTTATTTTTTTATTTTTTTTCAAACTCAAACTCTGGTTTGTTTTCTGTTTTGTTCATGTTAGGCACAGATTGCCGTGTCCGTGTGTGTGTGTGTGTGTGTGTGTGTGTGTGTGTGTGCGTGTGTGTGTGTGCGTGTGTGTGTGTGTGTGTGTGTGTGCGCGTGCGTGCGCGCGTGTGGTCTAATGACAGAGGATCAGTGAAAGCAATGTGATGTCTAGCGATTATTTTGACAACAGGAAAAGTGTTGTGCGGTTAGTTACTGCTGGCTGGAAAAGGTTTGTGGGTTTGCGATGTTGACACTGGACTGTTTAATCTCGAGAGTTTAATTGGCTACTTGAAAAGTGGATCTTCGGTCAAAAAAGGTTGGGCACCCCTTTGTTATGCCATCTGATCTTTAAACCGCAAAAGCTTGATGCATGGCTGAGCAAAATCAGCATCGTGACGTTCATAGCACTTTTTTTTTTTTTTAACCAGCGATTTTTGTTAACAGATAAAAGTGCCATTTAGCAAGCCAGCCAAACACAATTTTGAGTCATAATGGATTCAAATTTGCTGAGGCAAAACGTTCCTAATTCACATACGATTTTAAGCAGCATTGATTCCATTTCTTTCAAAACCACAAAAGGAATAGTCTACAAAATTTGCAATGGCCTACCGGTCAACTTGTAAACTAGTTAGCTGTGTAAGCTAATGTTTACATCTTATGGCATTGGCTCATGGCTGCTGATTAGCCAGAGCCCATAGATCCTTCCAACATTGTTAGTAAGAAGAAGCAAAGAGTCATTTCATGTAAAGAAATCTGTATATAGCCCCATGCTGTGCTCAAGTAAGCATGTTTGTTTGTGTGTGTGTGGCCTTAAGAGCTTCACTCCGCAGGTGTCTCCCGTGGAATGACTCGGTCATTATCAGAAATCTCCACCTGCTGTCTCGGAGCAGCCTTGCAAGCTTTACTTTTGACAGAAATCAATATGGCCGTCACAAGCAATCATCCGCCAGCTATGTGTTTGAGTGCACACCCACTGGGCACACAAAATGCATGCGCTCACGTATATTCAGATCCAAACAAACAGAAGCCTGAAAACAACACACGGGGGTTTGCTTGTTGCTTTTTTTGATTGCAAACAAAGTGCAAAGGAGAGGGATAATTTGAGTGAGAGAGTGTGAGATGCGCATTGAGAGACCTTGTACTTTTGACACCAGCATGCGCGTGTTATTGACGCTTACTTTGAAGGTGAGGGCAAGAGCAGTAATTACATTTCTGCTTCTGGAAACACAAGAATCCCTGCGCAAGTTGTTTTGCAGGAGTCAAAACAAATTGATTTTTATTAACAATGCCAGATCACCTGATCTTGCGCGCACAAGGCAAAGGCGCTTTTTGATTTATTGGAATTCACTTCCACAAGGGCTGTTTTCATCTAAAAAGTTTGTTCCCACCCACAAGTATTCCCCTCTTGTGCCTCGGAGGGTTATGAGGGGAGGTATCTTGAGCTGATCAAGGCTCCTTTTGTTTTGTTTCTATCTCCCATCAGACCAAATGTGAGGTTATCGCCAAGCCGTTTGTCCTTACAATGCTCGTAATCTACCGAGCTGCTGCGCGCTAGTCTCAGATATCAATTAAATAATCAGATGCAATCTCATCCCTTTGTTCCCCACAGACAGTCCAGACCACAAAGGACCTCTGTTTACTCACCTGAAAGTCATTTTAAAATCTCAATACATATTTTTCAACAACACACATTATTTTTAACACGGAACAGTGTAGAAAATGGATGGAAGTATCGACACGACTGCACTTACCTCAACAGGGAGGATATTTTGCGTAGCTTTGCCTTAGTTGTTTTTTTGGAAGAACCGGTTTCGACCTTATGTACAAGGTGCATGACCTTCATACAAGGTACGAACGTGTATTTGTATCACACTGAATAGTAAAAAGTGAGATACAATAGTCGTAATATCTTTGGCCTAAAAGTATAATTGCCCCTGACATTTTTGTATGTATTTTATTTAAAAAAATAAATAAATAAATAAATAAGTCCACCGTATTTAACAAATGAGAAGAGTACAACTGCTGTGATCGACCGTTTTCAGGTTGGTGTCAATGACTGAGAATTTACAGCGACATAAAGAAAAAAATTTTTTATCAAGCACATTTGTGTGTGTGTTTTTTTTTAATTGATATGATGACTGTCAGTTAAAACTGACTTGGGCAAACATGCTGTTCGGCTCACGACAAAATGAGAATCAAGTTGTAAATTTGAAAAAAAATAATTTTGTAATAGTGTAACAACATTGTCATATTACCAAAAGAATTATTTAATCGAATCTCTTGCAACGATAAACATTTACTGGATGCAGCCGAGCTGTTGCTTTGTAATGTAACAAATGAGGAGAGACTGCAGCAACAGTAAAGGCGCAAAATCAGAGGGTGTGTCAAAGCTTTACCTACAGGAGTGATGTTGCCAACGCTGGGATATTTTACCGTCACCGTTTGGGACAAGCTGTCGTATTTGAGCAAGAGACCGATGAGCATGCAGCTTCACCAAAGCAACAACTGCCACAGGCTGCCATGTGAGGGCCTGTGTGTCACACATCATTTCCCTCGGGTCTCAGTGTCTTTTGGCAGGCAAATGAGTCGGGGCAAACATTCCCGTTTACACACTGCAGTGATGCGTTTTTCTTTTATTTCACACCAGCAGAGCTTCATGCAAAAATAGGACTCTTACACACCGGTAAGTGAAGTACCGTGGGCCTTGAAACGGAAAAAAACAAGACTGGGATGGGAGGTGGGGTGTAAATATTAAAAAACAAATGACCTGAATGTAATTTATTATCTAGTATATAAATAAGTTCTTCATGACCACATGCGGTTTTACAGGGTGGCAAACGGGGGCAGCTGCCACCGCCACCAAAACGCCTTGCCACCCCAATTGCTACCCCTTCAGTTGGCAATGAGTCAATCAATATCCATCCACCCATTTTCCAACCTGCTTATCCTCATGAGGGTCGCGGGCGTGCTGGAGCCTATCCCAGCTGTCTTCGGACAGTCGGCGGGGTACCGGATAAGCCATCCAGCCACACAGGAAGGTGCAGCGGACATGCTAACCGGTCAACCACCCGTGCTATCACAGTGGTTGCTCTATGTTTACTGTTAAAATGGTCTCTCAAGTATGACAACTTACATTATGTGTTATTTTATCTAAATGCAGTTGTTTGTCAGTGTTTTTAAATACATGATGTTTAAATATGGCGCTGCGGCAGGAGTAATTTTATCTCGCTTAAGTGGAGGCTTGCCGCCTGGCCATGCTAAACGATATTCTGAAAATAATACATTGTAACGTCTTCCAAAGACTGACGTTAGTGAGTAAACTCACGTTTATGTACGACAAAACAGCAAGTGCCATTCTACTGTGCCACGAACAGCGCACACACTTGCACCCTCGCTGTCTCTCGCTCTCATTAGCACACTGGCAAATAGTGGAGCGTTCACCAACTCAGCAATAGGAGTACACTGAAAAAAATGGTGTGTTGAATTCACTCAATTGTATTCCCTTAAGTGGTTGTTGAAAAATAAAATGGATCCAGATTCATTTTTAAGTATACTGTATGTACAATCAAAGTCATGGAAGTTTGCGACAACTCCTCAGCTTTCAGCAACACATAACAATAAAACGCGCATAACCCAGTTCATTGCATTTACCGTGATATGATATTTAAAACAAAAACAAAAATATTCCCCTTCTTTAAGGTTTCCCTTTTCAGGCTTCGGGTTTCAAGTGCCTACTTTCATTTTAATTTTGCAGGTCAATAATATAATTTTCAGTTATACAAACGAGTGAAGCTAATATGGCCAATCAGAGAAAAAACAGAGTATAAAAGACATATTTGTCACAATACTTTCAACATTTAAACAGCAGATTGATTTTATCTTGTTTAAACAGAAAAAGGAATGCTATTTCTTGAAATTAATAATGCACCTTGTGCGGATGAAGAAGACGGGCCAATATTTACTCCCATCGACCAAGCAACAAAAGAACGATCATTCATCAATAGGCTAAAAATGTGTTTGCTCGAAAATGTTGATGTGACAAGAGTTATAGTGAAATAAAATTCTGCGTATATACCATCAATACAATATATAAAATCAATACAACACAACAATAATATAAAGAATAATAAACAGATGTGAGGGGAAGCTCATATCTGTGCCTCAGATGAGAAATTTGAACCACCAGTGATTGCGTTCTGATTTTATTTTTTACTCTAAATGGAAATGGACGGAATCGAGAATGCCCATTTTGTCTCGCATATTGAATTAACTATTGCAGAACATCTTGTCAAATTACATGACCGCAGATTACACGTGCTGTCAATGGACAACCGCAAATTACCTTGTCGTTTAACAAAACAAGCAAAAAAAAAAAAAACAGAGAAGGTGCATAGTGGTGGAATTATTTCATACATTCTTGCTAGTCGGGTTGGTTTGACAAAAGTAATATTAAAAAGTTGGGCAAGTGTGTGTGGGGCGGGGCGGAGGGAGGGAGGTGGGGGGGGGGGTTCCTAATCAGCTGATTTTCAATGGCAAAGACTGTGTGGAGCCTGCGAAGCACACGTACACTGCACCCAGCTGTTAATTGAGCTCTAAAAATATACAATAAATACTCCAGCGGAAACCACCGATTGTCATCCATCCAATATGTTAACCACGCAGTGAGATTTAGACGTGTTTTGTTCATTCTTTTTACTGTAGCAGGTTGTAGATTTGAGTTGACGTAATGATGGACTAAAAAAAAAAAAAAAACTCCATTCATTTATGAAGGATTTGGTTTTATTTAAATATTATTTCAATGAGATAGGGCATGGGACGAATCTCTTTTAATGTTCTCAACTCTAACTTTGAAGCCACTGTTGGACTGAGCAAAATAATGCTTCACTGTGTCCCCAGTCAGAGCGCCAAGTGCACGCACTGGTACTCCGTTTTTGGTGCACTGGGAATAACCGAACAGTGAATTTGAACAACGCTCTGAGTTCCCGAATGGTCGGAATGAACCAATGAGCGCATTTCCAAATGCCCTATATTTATGATTCAGATTCCTGTTCCTACTAAATATATTTGCATTTAGGTTTCCGTCACGTGATTGGCTCAGTCAGGTTGCTGCATTTGTGAATCTATTTCAAAATGTGCACTACGTTTTAGAGAGCACCGTTTTTTTCATGATTTTTTTGCATCCAGGTCATCAATAGTGAGGCAGCAGCTCTTAGCCGATGTTTTGGTATGAGTATCTCTTGAGCGAGTGACCTCTGCAGTAAGATTGACTGCGCTGACAGAAAAACAAACTCCTCCAATTTCCACTGCTCACCAGAGGGCTCCTCCGGTGGGTGGGGTCCCAACCTATAAATTTTAAAAGGTTCATATATGAAAGGGCAAGCAAAAGTAGCTAATTCATCAAAGCGCATGGTTGTTGGCTTTTGCAAATAGAGCAAAGGGCTCCGTAAATCATTCCTAATCAGACACCCGTAAGCAAATTAAACTGGTGAAAGGATCAATGGTACCGGATCGATTGGTGTAAAGGACAGCTGATTTTTGACCCCAGAGAACTGTGGAATTCCGGAGGCCGCAGATCTGTTTCCACTTCATAGCCACAGCTGTCACTCTTCATTCGTGTCAAGGCGGGCCGTCGACTCTGAAGGTAACTCAGCCGGGCTTGACTAAAACAAAACCTTGGAGGGCAAAGCAATATAGGGCAGAGAGAAGTCTGATGGCATCTTGCTGGATAGACAGAAGATTAAGGTAAAATCTCGCTGTGTCTGAATACCAACCACCCCCCACGCCCCCCACAAAAAAAATGTCTCTCGAGGTGGATGACTCCTCAGACTGCAGCTGTGCAACAGATGGCCTCAAGTTCACGGATGGCTCATTTCCACATCGTTAAGGTCACAGATAACGGCTTTACCAACAGCAATTTCAACTTTGACTTGTTGGCCTGACAAGAGGAACACATTAAATCATTTACTCATTAAACGTCTCTTTCCATGTATCTATCTGGCCATCCGTTCTCACACTACTTTGAATTACAATATGTGGCTTCCTCGATGTCATTTTGTCAGCCTATTTCACCAGCCGTCACTGCAGTCCGGACTTAGATAACCTCAACGACGACGGACTGCAAAGAGATGTCTGCAATCTCCGGAGAATAAGTCATACTGGTCAGGCTGACACTTGATGTCTAAAGGATGACACCTAAAGACTGAGGTCATTCTCTGACATGTGCAAACCTTCATGCTTTCCAGACATTACATCGCAAGTGTTTGTTCACCCTAACTTTCCCTTTTGCACCGCGCCTTCAGAACAGATTCATGTTTTACATTGATTTATGTCAAAACAGATGCAAATACACAAACCCGTATGTGATTTATTGTTTGCCTCTTGAAGGCCTTTTCATTGTGAGTGTGTGTATGTGTATATATGTGTGGAGGGGGGTTGTTGTTGTTTTTTTTACACACTAAAAACATGATTGGACACACGAAAAGCTTCATACATGTTTGACGATAATTGCTGAAAATGTGCAACGACTGAGAACTATCTAGTTCTCAATTGTGGAGTATTCACTTGAAACAGTTTTTCACCATTTTAATTTTCCTGACTTTTTTTGGTTTGACCATGCCACATAAATGAATTAATCATCAATTAAAAAAGGTCACCTAAAAGTACCGGTAATTGTAAATAGTTGAGTGACCCCAAAAAATAAAACAACATAAATGTGATTTATTATATGTCATCACCAATAAATGTAACTAAGATTGTGTGCTTATCTTATGATTGTAGTCCACGGTGACTATTCCATTTTGAAGGTGAGCCTCAGAACGTGATTTAACATTGTGCAAGCTGCCATCGTTTTCATGGTGCATTTATATTATACAATGCTATCTGCATTTGTGGGATTTGATTGACAGTTGACATTTGAGCACATCTGAGCAGGGCGTAGTTTTTAGCATTCCCTCAGTGTTTGAGAGCAGAGGCAACGGTTTAATATAGTGTATAAATATATATTGTTAACTACTTTTGATGATGATTGGGAAAATATATATATAAAATCAAAATAGACATATATATGTGTTTTTAAAACATTTTTTCGATCATTAAAATTTGAAAAAGTAGTTCACAACACTCGGCAATGTGGCGTGTCAAACTTATCAGACATATTAATTTTTTTCTTCACAGGGTTAAAAAAATAGTTGCTATTTATTAATGCGCCAGTAAATAATTCAGCTTGTATTCAACCCACAATAACAACGGGAATCCCTCAGCATTTATTCAATCATCACCCATTTTTACTTGCTTCAATATAACCCCAAGGTCACTTGCTTGCACATCCCACACTGCCCCCTTTGCATGCGTGACGTTGAATAAAGTTGTGAATGTCACAAATGTTTCACCTTGTCATAAGCGTACAATTATAGCACGGACCCCCGAGGCAAACCTAATCTCAAAGTGAAGGGAAATCTTCTATTATATCAAGTGAAATTACTGTGAGCTTTTCTCGGCCTATTCCGATAAGATACCGATCAGGCAAATAGATTGGCTTTTCCATTATCTCCGGAGAGATCTAGGAAGGCATTGGGTAGATAATTTGCTCATGTTTCCTGTGACCTCTCCAGATTTAAATGATGTCTTTGGCCTCATGTCAACTGAATGCTTGTGTTTACCAGAGAGTAAAAACTCCCAGTCCTTATATTATATTCTCAGCAACGTAAATATCTTTTCACATTTTTCCTCTACCGGTTAAGTGTAGTGCAGTATTGTATCGTATAGAGTGGTCTTAAGGCTACTTGAACCAGTAATGTGGAGGTTTCTGGGTTCTTTACAGACCTTGTGAGTGTTCAGAAAAGCAATAATACCGCCAGTGAAATGGAGCAAAATGCAAAGGGAGGGGGATAAAAAATACATTTAAAAAAATAATATATTGCTAACTAGACGACAGAAGTCCAATCTATATTTCAATGAGTGGAAATCTGCTCTCACTTCCTGGCATTTTGAAGTGTGGTTTTAATTATTCGGCGTCTAATTAACAAAATGAAATGAGCTGCTTTGATGTGGGGAATTTAACGAAATAAACGTGCGTGGTGAAATCATTTTAATAATTGAGTTACTTTGTCTTTCCTCATTAAAGCAGGTGCCCAATTTCACGTGTGTTTCCATGATGAAGACATGGCAGCGCTCTATAAACATGAGGGCTTAGCCGCTTAAATATTGCTCATATATTCAATTCAACTGGACTAAAATATGCAGACGTGTACAGATAAAAAGGTCGGGCCTTCATTTGTTGTGTCCCATTCGGCTGCTGCTGCACTCTCGCTCTCCTTTGACAAAATTGACTTTCAAGACCAACATTTCGTTTGGATCAGATCAAAGTGAAAGCCTTTTCTGATTGTGATCTCAAATGCATATACGAAATAAAATGCATTTCAAGGAGAACTGTTTTTGGTGCGAGCTAGTAAACTATTATTCAGTTCAAGGTCCAGCGCAAGCTGGTTGAATTCATACTCAGATGTAGCTATTGTGCAACCGCCAAGGGCAAACGCCCCTGAAGTCGTACAATTCCGATCTGCCGTGTCATTTTGAATCTATTACACTGTATATGAGCCTGCCGCCTGCAACAGAAAATAAAAGCTCACGAGTGAAGTGCTCACACCATTCGGACCACAAAGGGCTGCTCATCCTGTATTGAGTAGGTTGTTTTTACACTTTCAAGACACCTATGAAAGAGAAAATGATTCACTGATACTCAATTGTGAAAAAAATACAAGTTTTATGATGCCAACAAAAAAAACAAAAAGCACTATGTCACCAACGATTTCCAATGTGAGAGGCAGGGTTCACCCTGAACTGGTGCTCGATCCATCGCAGAAAGCAAGCATTCACAAAGATAAATGAGGGCAACTCCCACTTCAGTGCGCACTCTTATATTTGAAAAGCCTGTTCAAATATCTTATATTCAGTACGGTTAGTGGCCCAGCGCCACCCCCTTCCCGTGGAGTTATTAAATCGGTCGGCAGCAGTGTAGCTCTGTCACAGCCAGCGTTAGAACGCCATCCCCCTCCTATTACCAGGTGCAGCCCTGTGATTTAAAGCTTTGATTCTGTTCGAATGACAACAAAGGTGAGACCAGAGTTGACGCTCCTAATTCATCATTCCCTGCTTGATAAGAACCGGATTAATGCTTTTAATGCGACGGTTGCGGGCAATCATCCATTTTAAAGCTGGCTCCCGGGAGGACGCGGCTGAAAAGGGAAAACACCTGAAATGTGGTTGGCGGGGGGAGCTGCACGGCAGGGATATGCGGAACACTGTACAGCATTATTTTAGAGCTAAGCATGGCACCGGTTTCCTCAGTCTTGCTTCCAAAAATCTTACCCTGCGGTCTTGGCCTGCATCCCAGGAGCAGATGGTTGCAAGATCCCGGTTAAAGATTGACCCGAATGATAACATTCAAAATTCAGAACATTTTTTTTTCCCTCCCAAGACTAAGTCCTTTGACCCTCTCTGATGCGCGTGCAAAATTGAAGCACGCATATTCAGACAATGTTTCCGTGCCTAATACCTCACGACACAGTCATTCCATGTTGAACTTAACATCTGCCGACTCCTCCAACTTTGCACTCTACCCCCTAACCTGTGCAAAAGCATGGGAGTTGCGATGAAAATGATCCACTATCCAGATGTATTTGGGCAGAATGAGCTCTGCCCCAGCTGTTGCTCTGATCTCTTCTTTAATTTTCTCTGTACTGTCGCCAAAGTAAACCACGCGTGATGAGAAGACAACTGTTGCTCTTGACAGAAATAGGCCCATGTGAAACAATGTCCCCCATCTGCAGACCCCTCTTGTAACCTTTAACCACATTTTAAACGGACTGCACTGCTGGAGAAATTTCTGGGTAATCCTGCCAAAACAATGGGAAATATGTGCCTTTCTCTCTCTGTGTGTGTCTCTCTCTCTCTCTCGCTTAGATGCATTTGCATGAATTTTCGTGAAAAAGGCATATAAAGCAATAGGAGAAAAATCCAATACGGAATATCAAAAAAAGGAATTAGCCTCTTCAGAAAACGTGTATGTCAGAACACTTCATTTGGTACACAATATCAGTGAAGATATTCTGGCATTTAAAGTTAGAAAAATATTACTTTTTTTTTCTTGGAAGCCTTTATTACTGTTAGAATGAGATCTGCCATTAATCCAAATACTCATATCAGTAGAATTATTAGATTTTCAAAAGGAAATTAAATGTCTTGGCTTTAGTGTTATTGATCAAATTATTCCGAATGACTTTATCCTCACTAGGGTCGCGGGGGGTGCTGGAGCCGATCCCAGCTGTCTTCGGGCAGTAGGCGGGGGACACCGTGAAGCGGTTGCCAACGAATCGCAGGGCACACGGAAACGAACAACCATCCACACTCACACTCAACTCAATTCAACTGTATTTATAGATCACTTTCACCCAGCCATCGCTGGATACAAAGTGCTCTCTCTCTCTCTCTCTCTCTCTCTCTCTCTCTCTCTCTCTCTCTCTCTCTCTCTCTCTATATATATATATATATATATATATATATATATATATATACTGTATATGAACACACACGCACACACTCACACGCACGTATTTATTTATTTCATATTTAAAACGACTTGTAGCTCACTTTGCACATTGTAAAACTAAACGTTCAACCGTCTGTGTGACCAAATTCTTGTCATATCATGTTGGTTAGAATATGAAGCACTAAGACATTTCTTGTGCATTGATGAACAAGTTAAGAGGCACAGAGGAGGAAAGGCTAAGGCTAATGTGAATTAATGACACACTCCAAAAAGTGGTGTCATGAAATAAATGGAGAACAATGTCTTTAATTAGACATGCTAATTAAGGACAACCCTGAGTAGCCGCTTTCATCTTGAAATGAAGGGATGTATTATTTTTGTTTTAATAGATGCAGAGTGCTTTCCATTCCATTGATCTACATTTAGGGGGAAACAGTAACCGTAAAGATGATTCTGAGATTTTTTTTTAAAGACAAGGCCGAATATATTTTAACTGCATTTTACGCAGGTTCCAAATTCAGACTCACTTCAAATGAATTTCGCTGGCCTATTTCATTTTTAATCAGATGAAAGCGCTCACTTATTTGCATGAACAGAGCATCAGCTTTGTGCTGTAAACGCTTGCCTTGCCTCCAATGTCCTGCCAGTAATGATGAAAAGCAAAAAATAATACAATGATGGATGAGTTTCTACTTGATGCCCATGTCTATTTATACACTAAATGGGCAAAAGTATTTGGACACCAGGCCGTCACAAAAGAAAAAAAACATGGTGTTGGCAAAGACTTTTAAGTGTGTTTGTGGGGATGTGTTTCTGTTTGTCCAGAGAAACATTTGTGAAGTGCGAGGTCACTGTTGTCGGACCTGAGACAGAGCCTGGTTGATGGATGCACTTTGAAAAATTCAGAGCACCTAAACTCTGGCAAGGAGGCAGACTCTACAACTAAGTGTGGCCAAGTTCAATGCCTCATTATCGGATGAGCAGTGCAGGCGTACTCCGGAGAGGTAGCCGTGGGAGAAAAAAAAAGTAAGTCAAGCTCACACTTAAAGATTAAAGTCTATTATATAAGGACCCACAAACAGTTACGCTTACAAAAAGCCTCTCAGAACACATTGCGTTTGCTATCTTGGTGAAAAGAGACAAGACATGACAGATACTGCACGTAAGATACTCATTTCTTCATGGTCTTTTAAATCTGATCTAAAGGCTAATCCTTGTAATATATTCAGAGGTTAATGTGGGCCTATATAGAAATGTCCACATACATTTTTGGGTTCATTGATCCTCGTTATCTTGATATTATCAGCAATGTATTTGCAGTGCTTTTGAATGGAAAGATAAGTCTCCGGTCCCTGCTGTGACTCCCACCGAGACGTGGAGGGAGGAGAGAACGGCATGGCCATATTTCTCATTTTCAAGCTGACAGTTATTTACTGATTTCTCCAAAACAAACTGATAAAATTGAAAATACAAGCCAATATCGTTATCTCGATTTAAATTTTTTTTAAAGACATCCATTGTGCGTGACAAATGGACAATCACAGCTGGATGATCCCTTTCAATAACTAAATACAGTATATCAGTTCATGTTGACTAAGATCATCCTCTCAGTTCACTTGAGAGGGCAAAATGTAAATCATCTCATGCTTCACGAGAGCACAAAACAGAACAGGAGAGTTTGGAAGAGAATCGGAATCATTTAAGTGAACTATCACGTGAAAGCTTGTTGAGTACCAGAACAACCTAATAAAGTGGCTGCACTTTGATGATGGTTTCGGGGCAGAGCAAGGTGCTACAGGCCCAAGCTCAGAGCTGTGATGTTTCATTATCATCCCCCGTTTGCTACATTGACAACACAGTAGGCTGCTTTAATTACTCTCCATCAGTGGGGGAGTCAGCGCCACTTCAGAGACACTCTCTAATCACCCCTCTCCTCTTTTCCTCTGCAGGGCACTCATTATCTCCTACATACAGTGTCATTTTCCTACACTTTATGCCCACCACTGGACTAAAACGTAGATAGTTTACTCAAGGTGGTTAGCTGGATTGGCATTTGGGTGTTTAGCCCCAGGAACAGGCTACCTCTCATGACAACATTTGAGACACATATGCGCAGTAAACCCACGGAGAGATGCTCTCTGTGGCATAACGGTTCCCCCAGTTTGCTTTGACCTCAGTTACGTACTTAGGCTCACCGTTTGCTGCAATCCAATATTGAATGACATTCACAATTCATATTTTTAGGATAATTATCATTGGGTGGCGTGGTGAAAGACTGGTTAGCGTGTCCGCCTCACAGTACAGAGGTACAGGGTTTGATTTTGGCCCTTGGCCTTCTCCCTGTCCCTGCGTGGGTTTCCGGTTTCCTCCCACATTCGAAAAACATGCATGGTAAGTAACCTGAACACTCTCTAAATAGGCCTTAGGTGTGACTGTAATGTGAATGATTGTCTTTGTTTGCCCTGCGAATGACTGGCAACCAGTTCAGGGTGTACCCGCCTACTACCCGAAGACAGCTGGGATAGGATCCGGCACAATCCATGACCCGCATGAGGATAAGCAGATCAGAAAATTGATGTTTTTTTATTATTACTATTATTATTTTTAATAACATTCAACCTTCCATTCTCTTCCACTTATCGAGGGCATACCAGTTTTAACATGGAATCCCAGACATCCCTTGCCCCAGCCACTTCATCCAGCTCTTCTGGTGTGATTCCAAGGCATTCTCAGGCCAGCCGGGAGACGTAGTCTCTCCAGTGTGTCCCGGCTCATCCTTGGGGCCTCCTCCCACCGGGAAGTGCCCGGAACACCTCACCAGGGAGGCATCCAGGAAGCAACCTGATCAGATTCCCAAGCCACCTCATCTGGCTCCTATCAAATCAGAGGAGCAGCAGCGCTACTCTGAGCGCCACTTTCAGCCGGATCTTGTTCTTTCGGAATACAAACCCATGTTTGGGCGGAGCCTTGCCAGGCCCCATGGGTGCAGGCCCAGCCACCAGACACTTTGAGCCCCACCTCTAGGCCTGACTACAGAAGGGGGCCCAGGCGACCTGGATCCGGACAAGGGAAACAATGTCCAAATATGTCAGTCATCATAGGGGGTCTATGAACTGTACTTTGTCTGGTCCCTTACCTAGGACTTATTTGCTATGGGTGACCCACCCAGGAAAATCAGCTCCTAGGATCATTGGGACACACAAAGGCCAACACCGCAATAAAGTGACGGTTCAGGGAGGGCTATTATGGTGATACTTTTACAATTAAAAAAAAAAAAGAAAGAAAGAAATCGGTGAACCAGTATTACAATTGGATTGGTTCTCCTGTACTGGACAAGGAACGAAACATAGCATTTATGAATGCACAATAAGAGGTCACCTCAGGAAGACTGACCGCATCTAATACTAACATGCGTCTCATCATTGAAGAGCCATGTTGAAATGTGTCCTAATATGAAATGACTTGCAGGACAGTCGCTGCACAGATGATGGGGATTTGAATGAATGTTGACAAAAGCGGTTCAGAGGGGACAGCTCGCATTGTCTTCTTTTACTGCCCATCAAGCAGTATACAAAGTACCCCAGCCCTCCGCTGTGCGAAAAAAAAGAAAGAAAGAAATCGGTGAACCAGTATTACAATTGGATTGGTTCTCCTGTACTGGACAAGGAACCAAACATAGCATTTATGAATGCACGATAAGAGGTCACCTCAGGAAGCTCCAGCTAAGACTGACCGCATCGAATACTAACTTGCGTCTCATCATTGATGAGCCATGTTGAAATGTGTCCTAATATGAAATGACTTGCAGGACAGTCGCTGCACAGATGATGGGGATTTGAATGAATGTTGACAAAAGCGGTTCAGAGGGGACAGCTCGCATTGTCTTCTTTTACTGCCCATCAAGCAGTATACAAAGTACCCCAGCCCTCCGCTGTGCGCATGCCAAGGCTCTTTGTTAGCCTGAATGCAAGTCTATTCATCTCAGGGTGAACAACACAACACAGTAATAACACAGTCATGAGTTTTGACTGATGTCATTGAGGCGAAGTGCTGCCTCTGTAAGCTGGAACCAGCGCTGGCCCGGTTGACCGCCGAGGCCCACTGACCTCAGCGTGACCCGGTCCGGCTCTAACGCTCCTGGCTCTTTACAGACTCAGACGAACCATCAACAACAGCCGGGACTGCTTAATGCCAAATCCAGGTTAACCTCCCGACCTCCCTTGGCCCCCCTGCCTTCTGGCCAAACACAGACATGGGGCTGATGTTTCCCGAGGCCATTTTTCACAGCTAATGACGTGGAATAATATTGGGACGGCTAGTTGTGTGAAGCATCAGCACTATTCATTTTTTCCTCCGTAGTTTTGATTTACCACATGCAAACGATGTCATTACAGCCGCCCCAGTTCCTCCTTATATATATATATATATCCACTTTTGCACCATGCATTGTGTCCTCCATGCATGAATATGAAACGTATGGAACATGGTAGCAGATGTCAACAATGCTGAATGGTTTAGGAGCTGTTATTATATGGGAACTAGGTCACTATCCAAGCCCACTCGCTCGCATTGACTGTTTTCGAGTGACTATTGATTTTCTGACGAAAGCAATGACTTCATTAAGATCACCATCAGTCTGCCATCTGACACGGGGAGTTTGGCGGACCAGACATAATTCCGGTAGAAATGAATCATAAAGCCATATGCATTAAACATTCAGTACGTTTGACAACAACTGTGTATTGTACTCAGAAAATGTTGCACTCCACACAATACACAATGTCACCATTAACTTGGCCTCAACATTCCCAAACACAAATAGACATTGCAACACAAAAGCTGTCGTTTACTTGAAACCTAATTTGTGAAAGATGGGGGGGGATCAGCAGATTCCTTTTCGTTGGGCTTTCAAAACAGAATTAACAAAGAGCGAAGGATTATTTTTCACTTTCATCCAGGGCTGCCAGTTTTGTTAAAACAAAAGAACGACCATTGCCATGCATGTGTGGCATAATGTAGAAGACTGGTTCTCCAGCAAACCACAAAAGAAGAACAGTGAGTGAAGCGTGCGCGTGTGCACGTGTGTGTACAAGCAGAAGAGAGAATGGGGAAATAGGATTTGAGATCTATATTAAAACTGTAAATAGCGTTTAAAGATTAGTGACGGGCAGGAGGAGGTGACAGCAAGAGGCAATGTGAAAAGTGGATTTCCCCTCCCCACTGTGTTTATTTTGATTGCGGGAGCCTTGACAAGCTTCTACTTGATTGTGAGAAGGCGACGTGCACAGCGGAGCCTTGACGACTTTCTTTGAGGCATGTCGAGATCTTTTGGTGACTGAAAGGAACACAAATCAGGATTATGTATTACACAGCCATATTCAAGCAGCCCGGCATTAGGAGCTCTGAAGTGTCTGGCAAGACATTGTTGTCGCATTCCTCTCTCCAGCTCTGTGCGCTGCAATTACCAAGATCTGGCTTTCAGAGAAACGTTTTATTTAAAGTCATACAACCAGGGGATGGATGCCGCCACTCTGCGCAAAATAAATAATTTGCTGGTGACATTGGTGGTGACATGAGGAAAGACATGCCTCAAATTTGTCAAAAAGTGTACTTCTGCATTGCCTACAGAACAGTTTAATTATCCAATCAACCATCATAATAAAGCCGTTTCATGCCCTCGAAAAATAGTCAGAATACCTAAAATTGATTAGCCCTGAGGTTTTCCAATTATGAATCAACCAAAACTTGATTTAAAAACATGTGCCTGTGTAACCCAAGGCATCAGTTCAGCAAGCATGAAAGGAATAACACTTATTCCAAAAGAGCAAGCAACATTCAAAAGGTTCACTAAGTGAAGAAGAATGTGAGAAGAAAAGAATGTAAACCAGAAGTTGTTTGAAAATATTGGGCTCTGAATCGGATGAGTACGACTCCCATGTCGCCATATGCTTGCTTGCTATCTCTCACTTCATTACTTGGTGTCAAAGTTAAGGTAGAGTTTCATCGTTTTAACATGAGCAATGCTTAACACGTGTGTTACAATTCGACAGCAATCAAGAATTTCATAACGAAGTGGGCTGCAGTGTGCAGTGTGACTCATTACGTCACTTAATGTCTCTGTCGTTAATAATCGTTATGACTGACTCGTGTATCTTGAGTTACCTTTTGCTCTTGACATAGACAGTTAAGATGGGTGCCACGAAGTTGTTCTTCAAACCCAAACAACATCAGAAACTTCTCTGCGGGCCACTCAATCAACCAGGACATCGAAAAAGAGATCCTGCAGCATTTGTTCATTCACTGTACAAGAAAAAGCAAGAGGTGTGGCCATGCAACTTGTAGCTGCTGCACCATGACAAAATCTCTGCTCACAGTGTATCTGACAGTCCCTGGTTGAGAAGACATCACTGCAATGCAGTAACGTCACTGGTTCGATGGGATTTTATGCTCTCCTTTTTCTAAAGTTCAAGGGGGGGGGGGCATCAAGGGGATTCATTTTGAAGACACGGGTGGCCATAATGACAGAGCTATGGCAGATTCTCAAAGAGTCAGTCCATGAGCGCACGAAGGCATGGCAGGCGAGGTTAGTGTGTTCGCCTCTAGAGGGCTTACTTCGAAGGGGAAAACCTGGGCTGTATTTTGTTGTTTGGACTTGAAATATATCTTTTGTGACAGTCCTGGAACCTTTCTGGCACAACAGTGCACTACATTTGTGTAGACTGGATGGACCCCCAGTGGACCCCTACTTCTGACTGACAGCATTGGTCAGGATTGAGATGAGAATAACCCCTAACCAACTCAAGAGGACGTCATCTCAGGATAGATAGATATACTGTATGATACAATTCAAAAAATATGCTCGATCCGACAAACTGCATTTTCCTACCATGAATGTTCAATTTTGTATCCTTGCATAACCGACAGTGTAGAAGGAAAGGGGACCTTTTTTTTTTTCAAGAAGGAAAAAGTAGAGCTGCCAAGTGCCCTTCAGCTGACTTCCTCGCCAGTCGCCATCGTTGATATTCCCTCTAATACAAAACTTGGCCGTCGCATCATCACCCACCATTAAGTCATCGCATGTGCCTGACACCGGGGCAATGTGTGTGCTCTGGCGCTTTCCCAGCCTTGAGCCTTTATCACCATACAACCTCTCTGTGACAGACAGGACTGATCTCCCCTGCAGCCACCCTCCACTGTGGCAGTAAAAGGACAGCAGTGGAAAAGACCCCCCAGGGGCCACTGAGGGTGGACTCATGAATCAAACATGTGCCTGAAGCTTGCTTCTTATCGCCCGGGTCAGCCCAAGCATTAATACGCCACGGCTCCAGGGAGCTACCTACTGTGACCTCCCCCACTTTCCTCCAACTGTGGGGCACTGTCCTCGGGTGCCAAAGAGGGCGTCCCTCAGACACGATCACGTCACATTATGTTCACACTGACAAGAGGTGCCACCAATAATGACAGAGATGAGCGAAACGTAAAAGAAGAATAAAGAATAAATCAACAAAACAAAGTTGTATGGCCACATATTTTGTTAGGGATTTTTTTTCTGCCACTGGATTATTGATTTAAATTAATTTTATTGTGTGTTTTATAAAAATATGTATTTTATTAACAAATGGAAAAACAATAATAGAAAATGACCATTAATTGTATGCAATTTTAAGGAAAATGCTATATTGGGTTGGATAGGTCTTTCTTTCTTTAAAATGATCCATCATTTTTTTTCTGGAAATGAGCCAAAAGTACTACTGATATCGAAGGGTGGTATCAGTATCGGTAACTATTCAACAGTTGAGGACTGAAAAATGTGGTATCAAACATCCTTAATTTCTACAATGCACAATTGTGTGCTCTATAGTCATATTTATTCATGAAATATAATGAAATCCACCAGACACGTTTGCCGAACTGCCCGCGCCTCGTTTAAATCCGCCAGAATCCCGTTCCATCCATGAGCTACACCGTAGACCCTTTTTAGGTCAGCTAAAATCAAGTCTATTTTTGGCCACCAAATTGCCAGATGCGCCAGGGGCATGCAATCAAATCCAATACCTATCGAGAGGTAGCGCAGTCTACCAAATTCACAAACACGGTAAACTAGACTTGCTCCGGCACGAAAAAGAAGACGTGCCCCTTTTTTAGGCTGAGCGCAGTTTACTTCCTGTCACCAAATTGTCAGGTGCGTCGGGGGTGCGCCAGCTCTGGAACGCACAGCGAGGCACACGGTCGAGGAGCTAATTAAATGCGAATCTCAAAGCACCACAGCATACTGTTAAAAAAAAAAAAATTATACATATA
>NW_017805009.1:3898116-3913463 GCF_001891065.2 Hippocampus comes
TATATATATGGCTTAAAATTATCATGCAAAAGGTGGACCGCAATATAAGTGGGGGGCACTGTAATCATATAAGATTCAATACTGTAGTTGATATGAACTCTTATCAATATTGAATACAATCATCTGAAAAGTACATGCAGCATCTATCAAAAACTCAAGGGGCAACACACAAACACACAGCGCCACGCAGATAAAACAGAACCTCTTTGGAAGGGGGAACAAGTTGCAGCAGTGGAGCATGAAGGATCAAATAGACTACAAAAAGGGGATGTGGGGGGAACTCGATTCTTTGATGCAATGCTGGGCAGCGTGAGTAAAATCGACTGTGTACGGGCCCTTCCAAAAACACCACCAATCTTCATTGGCCAGACGGGGTGTGATATATGTGACTGTCTTCCAGCGTAAATTAGGCAGTCCAGAGCGCTGCGTGCTAAAGCATGACGGGGGCCGGACAGTGCACTAACTCAGCCGGCCGGGTGCCATGCGCAGCAGCTTCTCTGTGCTGCGCTATGCCATAAATCACCAGCTGGGGGAAATGAATCGCTGTCCGTCTGAGCTGGACGCACCAGCTGGCACCGCCATCACCTGGCCAGCAGGAGCCCACACCGACACCGGAGCGAGTGAAATCAAGAAAAATGAGGCATGGAGGCAGACGGAGCCATAGCCCCGCACTCTCTCATTAGGTCTCCTCTGGGCTTCCTGCTCACTGAGCTCGTCTGAAGTGAAAGGGCACACAAAATATATTTCACAGTGTCACCTAGGGGGAGAAAAAAAGGGGAAAAATGATCACCCCCGGTCTCCTCACAAATCTATGTAGCACCGTGCTGGCAGACAGCATTAGTGTTTCTATAGCCAGAGCTCTGGGAGGCAACAGGATGGACTGCAGCTCAGGGAGAGGCCGAGTCACTACTTTGTGTTATTTAATGGAGTTACAGTATACTATGTGAGCAAAAGCAGAGCGATACAGACATCTTAGTCAGTTCATTAATTATTGATCTTAGCAAGATATTCTTGGACAATTCTTTGCTTCTAACTTGATAGATTCAGATGAGCTCTTCTGCGTTCCAGTACACAAAGGCCAAAAAGGCTCGCTTCCATTTTCAGTTTGTGTGCTTTGAGGGACGTGGCCACTTTTTTTCCATACATTTTATTTCACCGAAAGCAATGACCCAAATCAAGTGGCGATTCTACTCTACATCCAGAAGTAGTTGACGAAAAAAAAAGGTGTTGTTGAATAGATTTACACTTTTTCAATATTGCAGAGTTGCTCGTCAAGAGGCCACTTATATGCTGACCGCTGTGATTATGAGGAGCTGTGTGGGTGTCAGAACCGAGGTACTCATCGAGAAAATGGCTTGAAATTATATCAACAGAGCCGCATAAAAAGTTGGAGGGATCTAAAATAGTATAGGTTTGATCTTGTATTGTGCATATTGCACTGCTGTTTACCTCCAGTCTTCGAAATTATCCACTGAAAACACTTTTTGCACTAATCTCCACACCCCCATTAGAGAACCACTTTGCAGCTAAAGGGCAGTCAAAGTCAGAAGGATATACCGTACAGTGTGCATGATGAAAATGGGGCATTATAAATGAACAGATGCAGCCGAGATTGATGGCAAATTTGAGGCTTGGGGCACAACGCTGGGTTCCTGCGTGTGATTGGCAAAGCCAATTTCCTGCCAACATTCAGAGCGGTTCTTGGCTAATTTTACTGGTCCTGCGGTGTAGCCGTACAGGTCCATCACGGTCTCTGATGTGGAGGATTAGCTCGTCTCTCCAGTTTACGTGAGCCTGCCTGTCAAACGGCTGTGATGAATGGCAGGAAGGAAGAGAAAATGCCCTGCCGGCTCATTGGGATCGGGGGCGGGGGGGTGCAAGGTGAGTTCTGGCCTGGCAATTGGCCTCAGGCTCATATCTCACCTTGCTGTCCCTTCCCCTCCCCGTGGCTATGACCCCCCGCCGATGTCCAGGTGTACGTTCACATATCAGCAGCGCACTCATCAGTCGTCTGGTCATTCAGTAATAGACCACAGCATCACTTTGACACGGAATCCAATTCCATCAGTGTCTCAAGGTCCAAGGATAAAGCAGATAGTGTCCACTGAATCCCCTCCGTTTATAGGAAAAGGGCATGTCTAAAGGTCAGGTATTTTAAAAGAGATGCATCTGATGTGGAGGAGGATAACAATCGCAGCCTATTGAAAGTGCCCGACGGCCTATTTCAGAGGAAAAGAGCTAAAAGCTCATCTTTAGCACACCAAGCACGCTTTTCTAAATGAACACATTCTCATCATTGTCTCGCTGTGTGTGACAGGTTTCAAAATATTTTGGGGGCCTTTCTTTCCACATACAGACTAAAATGTAATTGTAACGTTAAGTAATACAAGAAGTGAAGAAAGTCCAGCCAAAGAACTATAAGCATTTGAATCTACAACGTGATGTAAACGTCGAATGGCTTTTTTTTTGTTTTTCAAAGCTGCTCTTTGAAATACTAAAATAAATATTCAATGAAGATTACATTAGTTTGAATTCAGTTATATTTAGGTTAAGCAGTTGCACCTTTGCATGGGTGTGTCATGTACAGTAACACAAGTGTTCCCTCTGGACAGCCTTTGGACCAGTCAGCCACCAGAAACGCCTCCCTGCGGAGTTCCCTCCCGCCCAAATCTGTACCATTGACTACCTTTGTGTTTTCGAAACTTGTCTCCTTTCTGTAAAATGCTATATCGTATTTAAGCATGGTAACTATGGCTGAGAAATAATTTTATATTGCTACCGTAGCATTGCTAAAACAACACAATCAAAAGTGAGTACTGTCGAGGGTAAAGCAGGTGTTTCTCTTTTGACGTACTCGTTGCACGTTTTCATAGTTGATTTTTAACCGTGTATCCAACTGCAATATGTAATGCAACTTCTCTGACAATCCCCACGGAGGATTAACAGCGGTGGGCGTGTCAGTGAACTTTCGAAGCCCCAAAAGTCCATCATTGTCAGTCTTATTTCAGGCCGGCCCAGTCCGTCATTCCGTCAAAATTATTTTTTACGTGCTTCTTTCATCAATAAATTACATGTAAAAAGCACACAATTTTATTAATTTAGAAACAGTTTGGACACACACACACACACACACACACACACACACACACACACACACGCACATTCTTATATTATTACTGCTCGTTCTCCTGCTTCTCGTCCCCAAAGGGCCCTTCGTCTTTGCTTTTCAGATTTGTGGCGATGGACAAAAATGGCTTCTGTCGGCACTTATTCCATCAGTGTTTGAAAGTTACCATCAGGAAGCCCCAAAAGTCCATCATTGTCAGTCTTATTTCAGGCCGGCCCAGTCCGTCATTCCGTCAAAATTATTTTTTACGTGCTTCTTTCATCAATAAATTACATGTAAAAAGCACACAATTTTATTAATTTAGAAACAGTTTGGACACACACACACACACACACACACACACACACACACACACGCACATTCTTATATTATTACTGCTCGTTCTCCTGCTTCTCGTCCCCAAAGGGCCCTTCGTCTTTGCTTTTCAGATTTGTGGCGATGGACAAAAATGGCTTCTGTCGGCACTTATTCCATCAGTGTTTGAAAGTTACCATCAGTCATGAGTCCGCCAGCGTCAACAGGAGTCTGTCAGTGATGGACCCAAAGACCTTCCGTCTGTATGGATGGACAGGTGATGACAGGTGGATAAGCCCACCTCTAGTGATTCATCTTTCTTCAATTAGCGATTATTGTGCCTTATGTTGAGGCCATTGATTGGCTGAAAAGGCCTCATAAGGATTACATTTTGAGTTATAGCACCACCTGTTGCCTTGACAGCATGTAAATAAAATGTACACGTGTATAGATTTTCCCACAAAACATCACTGCAGTGGATATTTGAAATTTTAGAGCATAAGTTGTTAAAAAACACATTTAAATGAATGTGTGTGTACTTTTGGACATAGCTCTCTACAACTGCCACTCTCACCAGTTGAACCCCCCACCACCACCACATAGCAAGAGCCTCCCCTCAGCTCCTCCATTTCAGCAGCAATCATGCAGCTATGCAAATGCTGTGTACCGAGGAGGTCTCGTAGCATCCTCCAGGACATCAATCCCAGCTGCCTGAGCCCTCAAAGTTGACCACCCAAGGGAGGCACACAAGGAAGTCATTTCTGCAGGCACAGCTCCTATATTGCCAAAGAGCCCCCGCCAACTCCGATAGTCCTTGAGGACTATACTGAAACATCCATTTTCAGTTGGGGGACATTTATAACGCTGAGCAGAAATCAATCATTCTTACCCCTGCACAGACCGACTGAATATGTCTGCTTACTTGGCTGCCTGAAACCGCACAAGGGGACAAAAAAAAAAAAGCCACCCCTTCAATCTGATCCAAATTTCCGGGATATTCATAATTCATCATCTTCGATTCCTGACATCTGCCACTGACTGTACCATCGGGTCGGCTGGAATTAGCCACTCTTGGGAGCTGCGTTAATGTGCTGGTGGGCCAACACGTGAACCCCAGCTGGGGGGTTGGGGAAAAGAGGATGGAGGCCAGAGCGGCAGGAGCCTTTCACACTCCTAATGTGTAATTAGGAGCCAATTTGGAGTGCTGCCTTCCTCTGCTGAAATTAGCTGCCTGTTATTAATCGGGGCGACTAGTTCAATGGCACGATGGGTCTCGTGCTAATGTAACACAAAATGTTCTTAATTACGGCTGCGAGAGGGGCGGCAGAATAGCGGAAAACAGGCACAGAGTCTCGAATGCAGCATTTACTAGCCGATATCTAATCACATTTTTGTTCTTTCAGCCTGAGGACGCTGCCTACATATGCTTGAATATACTGTAGCTCTGACTTCGGATCGAGAATAGTGAGAACAAAACCATCCGAGGTACACCGCCCATGAAATCCATTTGCAACGGCTGAATGTCAGCACCACTTGAATGAAAGATTGTCCATATTATGTGATTACAAGCACTGGTCGTCCTTTGGAGAGTTAAGTGCTGTGACCCTGACCACGCTCATCAGCACTCGTCAGCTCATGACTACGCATGAGAATAAATACTTCAGTGTTCATCCTCAACCTGCTTGTTCTTTTTGTCCCCACCAACCAAGTGGAAAAGATCAAAATGATGAAAATTCATATCTGGCTGGAAATGAATTCTTGGAAGTGGAACTGTTTGGCATTTCAAGAGAGATTAGACAGAAAGGAGAGTTTTTTCCGTGAATCAGTGATGATAAACTAAAGGGTAACATTATGACGATTGCATCATGTTGTTCTTTTGGCCACAAACTACTTAAATTTGTGAACATCTTGCTAGAAGCAGCCACACAGTTTTCCCATGATGCCTCATTTGCGTCAGTCAATGAATCCATAATGGCCATCCCTAGTCCTGATGATGATGATGACTGAACGAAAAAAAAACTATCAACGAAAGCTCAATTGATTGTTTTCATTACAGTACAATCATCACAACCACCTTTTTCCACCTACAATGAAATAAACTGTTACTTATTCATGGAGTAAGTTTTACATTGGCGTAAGTTTTCGAAAACAGATGACGACGTTACGTCTTTCCTCGTTATTTCTTCTGTGGATAATGGATTCAAAATACAAACAAATCAAAGGCGTCCTGGCCTGGAGTGTGTTTGACCTATGTGGGTCATCTGTAAAAGATTACCACATGTTGATGTAATATTGTACCCTAAATGTGTTAAGGGTTTGCTCTTTGGATTTGTATTGCATTTGTTGTATTTTCATTCATTGCAAACCACACGGTAATTTAAGTAACTGAACACATGTATGCATTGAAATTAATCCAACTGTAAAATGTTTAATTACAAAGCGAAATAAGTTTGCTATACCTGAACACAAATACAGAGAGAGAAAAATTCTGGTTGTTCACACTGCTATTTGTTATGTGACGGTTATGTGTATTCATGATAGCTCAATGGCCCATGAAACAGTGATACAAAGTGTCTTCCGCCGTCAGTTTCAACTGAAAAATTGGTGAGTTCTCATCTGTTCCGTTTTTGTTCAAATGGTCACAAATTTTCTCAACCAATGAAAGACTTGATGCTCGTTCTCATTTTTTCAAATTTCCGTCACAATGATGTTCTTTAAAGTGCAATCACGACCGCTTTTGCTCAGCTGTTTAACAGCGCTCGATCGCATATTTATGAATGTTGTTGGAGAGCCAGTTTTTCCGATAAATATCATTTCAATTCTCAACAGGCCTAAATTCAGCAAATGGCTCCTTGAAAAAAAATTCCCCCCACAGAACAAGGACCCTACCAGCTGATTTAGAAACAGTCAACACACAGTGAGAGTGTGCGTGAGCGCTAATGACCGCCTCTTGTCTCTGCAGCATGATGAGCTCACACTGAGGTCATCACATGCTGCAAGGCCGGCTGCGCTTTTTGTATTCTAAATAAATACAAGCAATAGAATGGGACAGTCTAGCACTCGAGCATTATTGATGGAATAATGAATAATGATGTGCAGGGGTCACTGAGTTAAAGGTCAACTGTGGAGTAATTTTAGAAAATCCCAAACTAAATATTTTTGTATGTCACAAGTGAAGTAATGAAACAAAATACATTCAATAAAGCATGAAAAAATCATTTCTATTTTGTAAATTTGACAAAGTAATCGTTTTCCCGAAGGTTCCATCCATGCACTCAGACAGTTTGAATGTTTTCGTACAGGATTATGTACACGTAATACTTTGAAGCGAATTTTGATAAACAACAGCCAGAGATATTCATCGATTAGCACACCTACCCTTTTAGCAAATCCGGTTGAGAAAACAGAGGTCTTCTAAGTGGTGGTAACAGAGAATGCTCGTCAATTTTCAGTTTAGTGATCTATTAGCATAGCATTCGGTTAGTTTATTTAGCATAGCTGGTCATAGTAAAAAAATATTTAGGTCGTAGTTGAGTCTCAGGTAGTAACGTTTAGTCAGACCACCCCCGACCCTCTCCCACATCCCAAGTGAAATGGACCTCCAGGCAATGCCCCCTTTGAGCGTCGTTTTCAAATATTAGTGAGGGGTAGAGCATGAGTCTGGTATGGGGGTGAGTAGCCCTTTAAGACACTGCGTGCACTTGAAACGTTGTAGGATGGTGAAAGTTTGACATGGATGGATTATATGACATACCGCGTGATTGACCTCTTTGAGAAATGTTACAAGTGATCAAGCTTAACGGAACAGAATGTGTTCAACTTTGGAGGTTCCACTGTATCTCAAACATGGGGTGACAAAGTTCTGGCCCACAAGACAGAGAATTAACTTCACAAGGGGAGCCCCAAGGGAGCAAGATGTGCTGTGAGCCTATGGGAAGCAGAACATAGGTGACTGATGGCGCACTGAAGCCTGAGTGCGACACCTGGACTGCCTGTCACAGTCCCAAGTAGAAAAAGCGACATTTGACAGGATGGAAGTTGAGACTGCAACACCACAAGTCAGGACCAGCTGACAGGAAGGATGAGAGGTGTGCAGTTCAACTCAATGATTCCCCCAATGCCTTTTCAATCTTGTCAGCCTCCTATTTCCTCTCCTTTTCTTTGTCAGCATGACCCTTTAAATAAACCATGGTCCGGAGGAGGCTGAAGCTATCAATTAGAGTCATCTTGATGAGCCTGTGAGGATATTAATAAGTAGGCGTGTGACAGAATGGGATGAGAGATCTCAAACCGGCAGGCCCTTGAATTTCCCGGTCTACATCACTAAGCTAAACCGATACCCAATTATGTCTTCTTCGTCGACAAACTAGCAGAGCAGCTGCGAGTTGAAGAGTCTTGCCATGTCAGAACTGGCCAGGCACGTGCTGGAGAAAGCCAAAACCTTGAAGGAGATGTCACAAGATGGCTGGAGTCAGACGCTTGAGTGAACGATGGTCCCCACGCTTGCCTGAAAGCATGACATTGCCAAAGGGGAAAAAAAAAAAAAAAACACCATTTTATCATTCAGTGCAATCCGTGCCCTCTCTCCCTGTCAAACATGCCATATGTCCCCGTCACAGGTCGTCTTGCTGCCTTATCGGGTGTGACAGGGCTATTCACACACTGCTCCCAATCAGACACCATCTCCTGCAGGAAAAAAAAAATGCCCACTATGGTTTGGTGACAGGCTGTCAGGCAGAGGGCAGCAACCTCCACAGGGCTTCGGCTGAGAGGCCGCCCATCTGGGGAACGGGCAGAAGCTAGGGGTCACAAAGGGAGTCACAACGTAGACGTGCGCAAATACGCACTCTCCTTATACCTCATTCAGCCGACAACATCTAAAGCTTGATAAAAGCTCATATCTGATTCAGAAACATGGTGACATGAAACAAATGTGTTACCTTAAGTTCTTTTGGGAGAATAGACCATATCGCACTCTGCCACCATCCAAAAACTGATCCATACTTTTTTTTTTTGCCTTTTCTGAATGAACAGAGAAACAACCGCATGCAAATGATGACTCCGTCGACCTGACTACAGCTGCTTGTCCCACCTCCCCGACGGACCTTCTCAGATGTATTGAATCTTGACGGAAACACAGAACGATTGGACGGGATCAGGTTGGGGAAGGACACACAATGATATTGATCTGGTAGTCTGACAGTGCGACCATCGTGAACCACAAAAAGGTTGTGTAGTTCGACAAGGCCATATGTGCAAGGTCGCAAGCAAGTCTAAATTCTTACCCGTCAAGTTTCAAGATTGTCCTAAAACACTTGTGGATGAAACAATCACATTCAGACTCACGTTAAACAGGAATTAGCACACATCTCAATCACTCAGTCGGGTGGCTCTTTGAGAACCGCTGACTCGGTTTAGTGAAAAAGATGACAACTGCCCTCTTCATCATTAAAATAAAAGTTATGTTTCAGGTATTAACAACTTCAGTCTGCGAACGTCAGATGACCAAACTCAGAAAACAGGTGAGCGGTGATTTCATACCTGAGCAACTATGATGTCATTTTCAGTCGACAGAATGTGGCAAAATGCCCGCCCCCTTATATGGACAAAAATGGATGGATTTTGCTGCTTAATCCATAGTCCACAAATATTAATTAGACTAGTGGGGGCGCATAGAACATTATTGGAAAGAAATTTTGGGGGTTGACTTCCTCCACTGTACTTTTCACGTTTTCAAATTCTCGTGTGACACGACATGCAGAGATTACTGTTCAAGTCTGATTGATGGCGTGTTAAGGCATCTCTGCACTTGCTTCCATATGTTTACTTTTGCGCTAAGGCACACCCCTTTGACTTGGTGGCTCCTTAGCTCAACACACAATAACGCTGTAGCAGCTGAATGCATTTCCTAAGTGAGCAATCAGTTGCAAAGTGGGCTAAAAAGCACACTTATCACCCCTGCGATGATACTAAATGGGCGAAGCAAAAGGAGCAGTGGGGCAATGGGGAGTAGTGTTATTCCCTGATTTGAGTTATCTCGCGCAAAGAAGTGGAATGTGTCACCTCAACTCCTGAAAAAAAAGACAAGCCTCCGAGCAGACATTTTATGAAACATTTTCTGTGAAATGATTGCTAATCTATGCAAGAAAGCAATCAGCGGCTCATTCATAATGCATGAGCGACGAGATACCAGTTTTGCAACGCTTTTGGATTATTAGATGTTATCTTGCATGCAGCAGCTGAAATATGAACACCCCTACCTGTCCTATTGTAATTACATGACTGCAGAGGTCTACCGACAAAGTGGTGGTGAGGGAAGAAAGATGCAGAAAAGTGCGACAGACAAGTCAGAGCATCCATTACAATGCGAGTGCAAATAGCTGGAGATGGGAATATTTGTTACTAACGGTTTGGTAAATCCATTTGTGCCATTATACATCAACCTAAAAGCAGTTCCTCTTAGTACATCAGACTGATGTTTTAATGGTCCATCAATCACCGCTGTCATGTGATAACATTTTGAGATCATCCTCCTCCTCCCTGAGCCTCTAATGGTGGTGGGAGGATGAATCTATTGAATTGGCTGCAATCCCAGTGAAATGATGAGAACCTAGCTCTAATTCAAAGCAAGTTCAAAGTGGGAATGTGATGAAATGATTAGTTGTTCCTCAAATTAATGCAAATCAAATTTCATTGAGGATATTTTAGTTCCAAAGACTTGAGTGCACTGAAGAATTTTTGGTGAAAGTTTCGACCCCATTTTGAAGCTTACACAAATATATACACTGTATATATGTGTGTGTGTGTGTGTGTGTGTGTGTGTGTGTGTGTGTGTGTGTGTGTGTGTGTGTGTGTGAGAGAGAATCGGATAAATCACTGTTAAAATTAAAAATTTTAGGAGTGCACAACTGACTAAATGTAATGAAAAATATAATGATGCCTTTCTCGTGATTTGGATTCAATTTAAGCAAAAACATCCATGTTTCATCGTGGTACATTCTAGCTGGCTTCAACACAAGTGTTTTTTTTTTCCTTCAATGATCCAGAGCAAGGATGAAGGGTGCTATAAAAAATCAATGAGCCTTTTCAAAGGCAACAAGAAAGAAAGGTGCTTTTGTCTACAATTAAACAAGTGCGCTAGTGGCACTGAAGTATGACAGTGTGTTGCAGGTACCTGCTTCACAGAATCAATTACTGGATCAATACAATGACATGATACAATTCTGTGATGGAGAGAAAAATAGGAATGTGGAACTGGAAGTCAAAGTGTGTTCAAGGTGGCAGATGTTTACAACAAACACAGTCCGCAGGGACTCTCCACAGAGGGGCCAGTCGAGAGCAATGTGCCTGACATCCAACCAACAATCAAATGTCAGGAACCTTAGAAGAAAAATATGAAGGGGTCACACATTCTCAGATGATTCCAAAGGCAGGTGGAAGAGAGTCATGCTATGCTAATGCTATGCTGTCCGAAGCATTTTTGTAGAAATATCTTCCTTGGATTTGTAAAAAATCTATTTTTAGCAAGTACCATTTATACTGTGGTGGTTCACGGATATATTGTTTCCATTTCCTTTATATTTAGTTAAGTGAAGTAGTTGCAACTCCACTGAAGCACTTTTCTCACAAATTCCTGTTAGAATGGTCAACAGGCCCCTTGAACAAGACTGCCATTGTTAAAAGCTGGTAGACAGGTTAAGGTTACAGAACATGTTCCAAACGTATGGTTATGTATGTATGTCATCCCACATACTGTAGTATGATAGCAAAGCTGATTATGTAGTTTGCAAACGTTTGAGTTTTAAAATGGGTACGGCGATAAGGACAACACATAACTTACCCCTGACACTCAATGCACTCAGTTGCTTGGCAATGCACTAAAGCCTCCCACCCCGGTCCCCCCCGGGAAGATCATGCACAACATCATGATGTTGATGTTTCTTGTCTCTATGAGGGCTGGGGAAAATGGGCCCTGCTGAGCTGATTTCTATGTCCCATTCTGGCGCAGCTACTGTAAATGTGTAACATTAAACTGTTGTCTTGGATAATATAAGATGACAAGACATTGTGAGGCCTGCGAGTGTCGAGTCGCACATGTAAACACACTTTGCAGAAAGTCACTGAAGCTCCTGTTTGTAAAACCGGCGGCCATCAGCGACATGACATGTTGTCAGTCAGCTCCAGTTGCGTTTTCAAACTTAATGGATCCTGACAAGCTCTCCAGCCACCCACTGGGGGTCCAGAGGCAGAGCGCCCTTGGAGAGCATGACCACTCAGCACATTCAAATTTTAACATTTCATTCGTCAATCCATCTTGGTAAAATTAATTCAACATCCTCGATTCTGATCCGTCCACACAAAACTGCATTCAACACTGTATAGCCTTCATTTCTCTGCTCTTTAACTCACTCCTGGGACAGAACTTGTTTTTTTTAATCAAATCCCTCCAACTCAGGCATTTTCTGTTTATCCTTGGACCCCTTTTGCTCCACTTCCTGTATTATCTGAAATAATCTTACGGCTTTCTTAGATTCTATTCATCAGAGCAGAAAGAAGCACGGGTTGACGTTGACTTAAAGAAAAAAACAAAACAAACAAACATCTGTGGCTCACAAGAGAAAAAAAAGGGAGACTAAAAGAGTGATGCGCTTCAAATGAAACAGATTCTGTTGTCTCACTCTTGCCCTCCCCTCCTTCTTGTCGATGCCGGTTCAATTGAAAAGTGCAGTGGTAATTAAATTCCAGCAGGAGGTAGGGGGGCAACTGTGCAGTGTTTTGCCAAGCAGGGGTGTGGAAGATTGGGGACGGTGATGTTTGCTGAACATAAAAATGACACAATCCAAGGGGTCAGAGGGGGCGCCAGGCAAAAAGAAAGGGAGGGTGACAAATGTCATTTATTCAAATACACCGCGGCGCTTAATCTTCATGACATTTAAAGGTGGGGGGAAAAAAAGATGGATATTCAAAAACTTGTAAATCCCAGTGTGACCTTTTTCCAAATCAGTAATACTCCAAACAGATCCATCTTCTGTATGTGCAGCCTTTGCAGTATAATGTTTGATGATTTTGAGGCTGAGAGATGTTCGGAAGACAAAGAGGAGATTACAAGGCGTACAAAAAGTTTTGTTTTAGCTGAGCCTAAAAATGTCCAAAGCAACTCATTCACTTTCATGATTGTTTTGGTACAGTACAATCAAAAGAGTGCAGCGCTGCACTAAAGTAAATAATTAGTCAGGGACGCTCCATAAAGGAAAATGTATGGTACTGTATCGCCATCTGGCGGACAAAAGGGACTACATAAAATTACCAGTTGGATAAGATTCATGAATTTCACCATGAGTCCATTTTTGCTCAGTTTGAAATTGTCCCTTGCTTCACTGGAGCGGCTGAGCAAACCGCAAGTCTTGTTGCATGTCTAAAATGTCCACTTGCACATCCTTGGCTATGTCTTAATAACGGTTTAAGATTCCTAAAATATCCTCCTTGACAGAGAGGGGGGAATGCACTTGGACACCAGGCCCGCCAATACTTGTTTCCCAGCAGTCAAAGTCGCAGTCTTTCAACTCCTGTATCGTAGTCTGGACTACACTGGAGTCCGTTTCTACAAATAAAAGGCAAGTCATGATTGTAGACACTGAGAGAGGAGGCATAAAAAAATATAGTCAAGCCCCATTTATCGCGGGAGATAAATTCCAGGTCACCCGCAGGTGAAAATCGACAAATAAGAGAGACCAAATATACATCTTTTTATATAGTTTTTCCCCTCCTGAACCCACTTAAACTTATAAAAAATTTTTTTTACACACACTGTATTTGTAATTGTATTTGAATTAAAATAAAGTCGTAAACATACTGTATGAATCGTGGTAACTGTGAGACATGCATACAAGAGGCAGGGCTCTGCGGGGTAGCGCGCAACCTCGCTGAGTTTGCGCATCTGAGTGTGAGCTGTAGCTGAGAGCAGACTTAATTGTGTTTGTGTTTAGCTAGTCTTCTCACATTAAATAAATGGCTAAAAAGTGCATCAGAAACTGTGGCTCTCTCCATCTCTGCCACACACGAGGACATTACAGTAAATGTCAACACCCATAAAAAATTTAAAAAAAAACAATCGCTTTAAAAAAATGCGACATCGCAGGGTCGTGAACGAACCGTCCTATTGCAGGAGAAAACTGTACATCCTACTAGAGATCATATAAAACGTCCGGAGTTTTCTAGACAACTAACAACTACCTACCTGGTCTCAGAAGAGTGATGCCACAGCCCCCTCCTCCTGCGCCTGTTAGCTTGCTGTGGAGACCCTTGGCAAGCGTGACCCGACAGAGGGTATCCAGGGCAGGATGTCCCACCCCCATTACATTTAAATGATGTTGGTTGATATCAATGAGCTCCTAGAAATGCAATGACAAAAAAGTAAAGCTGACACTTCTGTACTATTACTGAACGAATGTAATCAAATGTTTGACCCTTGATAAACTCTATCTACATTATATTCTGTTATATAACGCACGTTTCCAAATCCTAACAAATGAGATGTTAAAGAGCATACCTCTAAAACATTGTAGTGCTCTCCTGTGATGGGCTCACAGGTCATCTCAAGGAGGACTCTCTCACAAGTGCAGGAAATGGCGTCCACCGAGTCCAGCACAGTAGTCAAAATGGTGGGAAACTATGGGAATTGGGAGGGGGGGGGGTGTTAAAGGTTATTAACATTTACTTAAACTAACTCAAATTTGTTTTTTAAGAAGTTATGACTTCTCATTACTGAAAAAAAAAGGTTAAATTGCACTCGCCTGATCACAACACTGCCACACAACACGCAGGCTAATGTGTGAACACCTGCTGTTGTCACCAAGGCAACAGCACACAGGGGGACTAGCTAAGAGTTTAATTTCAATATTTTATGACAGCACTCAACACTAGGCTCTGGAGTATGTTCCATACAAAGGAAATGTCTCCGATATTAATTATAACATCAGCAGGTAACGCAGAGGGGGAGGGGAAAACATTTAGTACCTTGTTAATTTTGTCCTTCACCCTGGCAACAAGTACCTTGGTGCTCCGTGGCACTTTAGTGTTAGTGAGGAGGATTCTTAATAATGGCACCCTGGAAGTCAAGCAAAGCACAGAAAAGAGGGCTGAGCTAAATTTGTTCTTCATGTGCCCTGCTGAGACGACAATTTATTCCCACCGACATTAATTTTGGGAGAAAAATATGTGCTGCGATTTTATGAATCCACTCTGCGGAGTTTAATCAGTGTCACTACCTGCTCAGTGGTATTATCCTCCCGGCTAAGAACCTCAGCATGCCTCCTGCACAGAAACAAATCAGTCATTAAAGAGATAATCATCTGATGATAATGAACAGTGTTGCTGCACATAATACTCCAGTGACTCAATTAAAAGAGTGTCCAAGGAGCCACAAAGGTGTCACACAATACGCACGACACCATATGTCAGGCCTCACCCCACGTCCCCACAGCGTTGTCTACTCCGGAAGGATTACCATGGATGATCATTTCACCTTGGAAGGCCCAGCTGTTGATCAACTCCAGGTCCTCCTGACACCATCTGCAAAGATGATTCTCATTATTGATTGTGATCATCTGCTTGACCAAACCACTGGGAATTCTGAATAAATGGTTGGTTGGTGACCAACACTGAGATGATACTGTAATAGAACTGTATGTCACATAAACATTCATTCATTCATTCATTTTCCGAACCGCTTGATCCTCACTAGGGTCGCGGGGGGTGCTGGAGCCTATCCCAACCGTCTTCGGGCAGTAGGCAGGGGACACCCTGAATTGGTTGCCAGCCAATCGCAGGGCACACAGAGACGAACAACCATCCACGCTCACATTCACACCTAGGGACAATTTAGAGTGTTCAATCAGCCTACCATGCATGTTTTTGGAATGTGGGA